>NC_067398.1:318950837-319240837 GCF_016432865.1 Antechinus flavipes
CTTGAGGGGAAGAAGTTTCTGTTTAGGCATAAACTAGAGAGAAATATTGTCTCTGACTAGGAAAAAAAAAAGAAATACAGAGTAAGATTAGAGAAAAACATCTAGTGGTTTTAAGTAGCCATTCAATTTAGGAACATGCATATATATGGTTTTTTTTTTTCCAGGCAAGAAACAATCCCAGAAAGAATTCTTTTTCATTGGAGAAGGAAATAAGGCTATGAATTGAGGTTAAAAAAAGAGAGAGAGAAGCTATGGGACACAGATTTCAAAACAATTGTGTAAATGTGAGTAAATCATTAAACCTCTTTGGATCTCAGTTTCCTTATCTGTAAAATTGGAGAACTGGATTTGGCCATTTACTTTCTTTTTTAGTTGTAAATCCTATGATCCCAGAATAGTAATAATTAAGAACTGATCTGACATGGAATAGTTATCATTGGACTATTAATGCATTGATTAAATCCTGAAAATGAATACTGTTTCATCCCACAGATTTATGAATAAGACTGACAAGTTAGTCACTAGAAATCAGGGGAACAAAACACGTTTGGTTCATATATAATCTTCTGGGGGAAATATTTCCTTTTAAGTCGCCTATCCTTAAAAGCCTAATTATGAAAATTGACATTCAGATGAAAGCTTTTCAGTAACAACAACATTTCATTATAACTAAAACACTAGTGCTTTAAGATCTACAAAGTACTTTTCTCACAACAATTCTAAGAGGTAGGTAGCACAAATATTATTATGTCCATTTTATAGATGAATAAATTGAAGTTAGAGAAGTATAGAGATTTATCAGTTTGTTCATGTTTTCTTTAATTCTAGAAAGACCCACTTATATCAGAGATATTCAAGCTCAAAAAGAAACAATGTAAATAAGCCATCTATAAAGATCCCTGTTGGCCACATATTGACTTAATCACAAGTTTACGATATCTTTTATTGCATTTTTATTTATTTTGTTAAATACTTCCAAATTACATTGTAATCTGATTCAGGAGGCAGTTAGGTGGCTGAGCATTTAGTCCCTCTGATCTAGGCCACTCACTTTCCCTATTTCAGTGACACATTAGCATGCATGCTATTGCAAGTACATTACAACCTAACTTTTATCTCATATTCAACACTGTAAGTATATTATTATAGCAGAGGTGGCTTTATATATAATCTGCCTATGTGATAAGACTTCAGAGATATAGGGAAGGATTCAGCACTAAAATTTTTTTACCTGATTTTTTTATTACAAAAATTTTTAAACCAGATTTCACCTGATATTTTTAATGGAGAAGGTTATGTTTTCTTTAGTTAAAGAAAAATTTATAATTTAGATATACCTTTAGAAAATGTTGACTTTAGAGGCAACAAAGAGCACTGAATTTAGAGTCAGGAAAACCTGGATTTAAATCATTTTCTTAAGATCTTTTTTATTATATATTTTTTAGTTTTCATAATTTACTTTTATTAGATTTTGATTTCATTTTTTTCTCCTTCCCTTTCCCTCTTCTTGCCTCCCCAACATGAAAAACAATCTGATATAGGTTATGCATGTACAGTGATAGTAAATATATTTCTACATTAGTCATGTTTTGAAAGAAGAATCAGAACAAAAGGAAAAAACCATAAAAAAGAAAAAACAAAAAAATGAAAATAGTGTATTTCAATCTGCATTCAGACTCCATAGTTCTTTGTCTAGATATAAATACAACTCCATCATGAATCTTTTATAATTGTATTAGATCATTATATTGCTGAGAAGAGATGTCTATTAAAGTTGATCAATGCACAAGGATGCATGTAAACCTGAGAAAGTCACTTAAGTTCTCTGCCTTAGTTCCCTCATCTGTAAAATGAGGTCTGTAAAATAAGATCTCTTCTATATCTAATTCTATGATCCTATGGCTTAAATTCACAATAAGATTTAAATGATTAACGTTCAGTGATCTCCTTTCTTGGATGGATATTTTGATATCCATCAAGGTAGTACTTAATTAAAAAAATGCAGAATGAAGGGAATTTTATGCTGGAAGGATTAACTAGATTCATAGATCCTTAAGATAGAAAACTAAGGTATGTGAACCCTGCAGAGAACTGTGGAATGGATATCGTTGCTGGACAGGCAAAGGGAGGTTCAGCAAGGAAGTTTACATGGAGGAGTGAGGGAGTTAGTAACTATATCCAAACAAAAAACAAAGCCATATCTAAAATTTAGACCATTTTGAGGAATTAGAAAGCCATCATGTTAGTGAGTACAATTACAATTTGATTAGATTAGTGACAATAATATGCTAATTACTGATCTTTCCTACCTGTCAGAAAGTTCACTATAAAAGAGCTCAGAGAAGGAGACTTGAAGGAAGGAGGCACATTGTATAAGTAGCCAGTGTCTGACTACTGGGGAAAAATGGAAATGGCTAAAAGTTGACTCCTCATGTCTTCTCACTGGTGATTATAAAGAGTAGCTACTATTCATATCTTTCATTAACTTATCAGCTGACTCTGAATTAAGTAAAATACAAGAAAAGGTGATAATAGTTATTATTAAAAAGAAAAAAAAATCTCATTGGGACAATGTTTCCTAAGCAAAAAGGTGTGAATTTGTAAAATACCCACATTCTCTAAGATGGACCATTCTGCTCCTTATAAACTCAGAGAAGTGACTCAGAGGATGGGGTATGGGAGCTACACAGAGGAAGGTGGGATGGAAAATAGGATTTAAGGAGAGATCAATTTTTAAGTTATAACTTTTAAGATATACATTTTTAAAAGTAAGCACCTTTTTTTGAAAGAAGAAAAAGAAGCAATGAGAAAATCAGAGCTTGGATTTCTTCAGAAAACATACTTGCTAAGAGCAGATACTACTTACTTTAGAGCTCTGAGAAATCTATGAATCTCTAATCAATTACATCTGTACAAAGAGGACCCTGCCTTTCCCCCCATTTTGTAAAAAGTTGGTTAAAATATAGTTTTATGAGGTCCTCATTTAGAGTTAGTGGGAACACTTAATAGACTTAGCAAGTAGTTTACTGCCATTATTAACTCTTATTCCCAGGCATCTGAGCTCTGCCTTATGCTATTTAATCAATAGTTTATATAAAGGTATGAATAGCATCGTCATCAAATGTGTAGATGACAAGAAGCTGGGTGGGAGAGTTAACACATTGGATGAGATTCAAGATCCTCAGAGAAGTCATAGACCAAATCTAATGAATTAAAAAAAAATCACTCTTTGGAAGCAGAGAATCTGGGCTCAAAGGTGCAGAGAGGCAGAGGCTGGAGTCATTGAAAGCAAACTTCATCTCTTTCATGCTTTGGCCTAGGGTTGGCTCTGTTCCACCAACTCCTTTCTCATTACACTTACCAGTGATTCCTTACATTAATTGGCCTCCTTGCAGCATAATTTGATAGTGGTAATCATTGACCTCTGAAGAACACAGAACTCAGAGCTCCCTGAATACAATAATGTCGACGTTTGTAGTTTTCTTTCTCAGTTGTTTTCTTTCCTCCTCTGACACTGCTCCCCTTTTGGTTTCTTCAATGCCTCTACTGTTTTCTTTCATGCATTTGCCATCACATTGGCCCATGGCCCCTTTCTCTTATATAGTGCCTTGGAGCCATTCGGATAGCCAAGTGGCAAATCTAGCAGAATGGTTGAAATTAAAATCACTAAGGCAATCCTCAAGCCTTCTGCTGTTTCACTCTCATCTCACAAAGTGACCATATATTACAAAGTGACTTTTCCTAACGCAATTGTAAATTACTTCAATTCTAAAATGAATACTAAATTATTCCTAGATTTGTTACATCTTTCTTTTATGGGTCAGTGCTTTTCTGGCCTACTTTTGATGCATTCCCAAGACCATATCTCTGTGAATATGCAATCCTAACAGTATGCTGAAGAGGGGTCATAGCCTCCTCTCTTTTATTTTATTTCCAAAGGGGAGAATATAGATAATTCACTAGGAATCCTTTCAAAGAATTCTTTTTTTTTCCCCTTCCTTTTTATTTTTTGGGCATCATGGATCCCTTTAGAAGTCTGGTGGAACTTATGGGACCCTTCTCAGAATAGTTTTTAGAAAATACATAAAATACAAAGGAAAATAATTACGATATAAAGTTATAGAAATATTTTTTAAAATTCACAGATTTCAGGTTAAAAACTTCTGCTCTATAAGCGTAAAATGTTAGACTTCATATTACTATTTAATCTCATATTGATATAAATAGTATTCATCTTAAAACACTAAATTCTTCTTCTTTTTTTTTTTTTTCTTTTTTGCTGAGGCAATTGAAGTTAAGTGATTTGCCCAGGGTCACACAGCTAGGAAGTGTTGTGTCTCACTAAATTCTTTTTAAAAAATGCTCTCCCTATAGTTTAGTTGTTCAATTGTTCCAGTCATGTCCATCTTTGTGATCCCATTTGGGGTTTTCTTGGCAAAGATACCAGAACAGTTTGTCATTTCCTCTCCAGCTCATTTTACAAATGAGGAAATTGAGGCAAACAGGATTAGGTGATTTACCCAGAGTTACATAGCCAGTTAGTGTCTGCGTTTGAATTTAAGCTCAGATTTCTTGACTGCAGACTCACTGTACTTAGTTGCCCAATGATAATCCTAATTATTATTGATTATTTGATTAATATAATTATTGTTATTATTGATAATAGTAACAGCTGATACAATAGGAACATACTAACATAGCTTCATCCTTTATGTCATGGAAAAAGAAGTAGATTTGTATCCCAGTTTTGCCACCTATTTCCTGGTGTCATTCAACAAGTCACCATCCCCCTGGCCTTCTATTTTCTCATCTGTGAAATGATGGCATCAGACTGGAAGGCTTCTAAAATCCATGCCAGGTCTAAATTTATGAGCTTGGTCTCTTGGGGCTAATTCAGATGGTGGATAGAAGGGGCTAAAATCAGACATAGGATGCATGCGGACTTCAAAGGTGAAAAAACCAAGTGGGTCATACTAATAGCTGAGGAATGTCTGTCTGCCTCCCTGCTGCTGCTGTAGTTAGATTTATGATAGTCAAGTGGTACTGCACTGGCATTTGCTTCTGAGGCATTTGGGGTTGCAGGAACAGTCCACAGCACAAGTAGAGACTGAAGTCAAGTTTAGGACCCACCGGTGAAGAAGTGATTTTTTAGTCCTAGAAGAGCAATCCTGAGTAACCCAGCATTTGTAGTTCTGACCATTAGAACCATCAAAAATTTTATAACACTTTCTAAAGCAGTTATGAGTTAGTCACTCTGGGCTAAGATACAGGAGGTCTATAATAAGACATGGGACTTCTTGGTTAGCTGTTTCTAACCCTCCTGTCCTATGTATTGAAAAGGAGTTTGAAGAGAGGGAATATACAGAATCCTATCTTGGGAAAGGTTGAATGTAGAGGATTGAACACAATGTATGTTATACCACAGTAGTGCTTTTAGTTTTACTATGAACTTAGTAATAATGTAATTAGTTATAATGTGATTTACAATATAATTCAAATGTGATTAATTATAGGAAGTAGATCTGTGAGTTCACTGGAATAAGAAATCCTCAGTGGAAGGAAGGGAACAAATAGTTATGAAAGCACCTACTATGTGACACATACTATGTCAAGCACTTTGCAAATGTTATTTTATCTGATCTTTACAACAACACTGGAAGTTAAGTTCTACTATTATCCCCATTCCATAGTTTTGGAAACTGAGGGATGTTAGGGGTGAGATAACAGTGTCTAAAGATGATTTTGAAGTCACATTTTCATAGATTCCAGGTTAAGAATTGCTGTCTAGTCTTGTACTCTATCCACTGATCCACTTAGTTGCCCTATTCCCTTTACAGGGAACACAAATACAGACTGATATTTTCTCTATAATAGCAAATTGCCTGTGGTCCTAAAACATTAAAGTAAATATCCCAAGATTGCAAAGTTCATAAGTCTCAGAGCTCAGAACATTCCAGTTCCTTCTGATCTCCCAATTTTCTGAGTACAATCCACTTAACCTTTTTTTCCCCAAGTACTTCAGTTTTATATAAAAGGCATGGGTTACAGTACTGAATTCCATTCTTTAAGGTATATATTCTGCATTTTGATTTGATTTTTTAATTTGCAACAGTTCTACAACCGTTGGTAAGTTTGATCTTTCCTGATACTGAAAAATTTTGCCTGGGGTATACTTATGAACTCAAAAGTACCTGCTAGAAATAGTTTTTACCACTTAATTACTAAAGTGGCCCTTCAAATATAATTTGATATTAAATTCATATACCATATTATACATTTTACTTTAAAAAAAAACACTCACTCAAGAGACAAATGTTTTCCATCAGCAGCACTGGATAGCTAACACTTTGGTTTGCCCACTGTAATGAAATGAGATTATTGCCACCAGATCTAATTCTACCCTTCCCCCAAACTCCCATTCTTCAATTTTGTTTAAAGAAATGGCTGGTTAAATCACTAAAACTGGGGGAGAGCAGCTGCTTTCTTTATGTACTGCATAATTTTGTTCTCCCGATTTCCTGGTTATTTTGGCAAGGTTTTTAAATCAATGTTTAAATAGGAAAATGTCCTGACCGACTGAAAGCCCTTGTGGTTCCTAAGCACATTTATAATGCAACACTTGATAATTTCACAAATAAATGCGTACTACAGTTGCTTGAAATGTGTAACATATGCTTCTCTGGGGATTAAGTTTACAAAAAAATTGGTAGGGGCAGAGGGGTGAGGTGGAGGAGGGTGGTTCCCTTTAAATGTTCAAGTCCAAAATTATTGGCATCAGTAATGTTAAATAAAACATGGTTTCTAAAATAAGCAGTTTGTAAAAAAGAAAAAACCACCAAAACCCCTGGAGCTTTGGGGTCTAGAGGAAGAAGCAAGGGGAGCAGGAAATCCCACAGAGAACTCAGGATTGAAGATTCTCATTGGTGTAGACAGGTCCAAATTTCAATCAGCTTTGTTCATTCGACTTCCTCTGAATCATTTCATATCTACCCAAGTAATAAACTCTCAACCAACATACTTGTCAGGCCATTTTCATTTTGACAGCCAAATCAATTGGTTATGCTGGATTGATTTTCTTCTAAGAGGATGACTTCTTTTTTCCCCTTAAACTTGTAGACCTCACAAGTACTATGTGAATTAGGATTCTCAAAATTTTGCACCAGAGACCCCTCGAACAGTCCCCTGAAACCTATGGACCCCTGCTTGGAATAATATTTGTTATTTTTTATCATAGCATTTTATTTTTCCAAATACATGAAAAAATAGCTTTTAACATTCACCTTTGTAAAACTTTTATATTCCCAATTTTCTTCCTTTCTCTTTCTATTCTCTTCTCCCAAACCAGCAAGCAACCCAATATAGGTTAAACATGTGCAATTCTTCTAAACATATGAAATAATGTTTTTAAAAGCAAAAAATAAAATGTATAAGGTTACAAAGGAGAGCAGTTATATTGAAATATAGCTATAATTTTTTTTTAACAAGTTCACAGACCTCAGGTTAAGAACTGCAAACTGAACCTCAGAGAAGTTATACTAGGCCCCAAATCAAACAAATGAGTAGCAAAATCATAATTCAAACCAATGTACTTTAACTTAGACCCCTCTGGTATCTTTGCCAAGAAAACCTCAAATGGTGTCATGGAGAGCTGGACACAGCCAAAAGGATTCAACAACCACAAAAATTGCTGCTCTTTCCATAAGGCTCAGAGACCTGTCTTTCAACATGCAATGGTCCATGGATGTCTTCTTTTCCCTGATGATGTAGCATGTGCTGACTTAAACTGCTGGCTTCTAGCTCACTTCTCTCTTTCTTGTATATTCTACACTTTCCTCTGAGCTTTTCCCTCTCTTGACTTCACCTGCTGTCACAATCCTTAGTTTGTAGCAAGGGGTAAATAAGAGAGCGAGGGGTAAACTTACACTGCGGAATGCTGCAGGATCGGCAGAGAAATATGGCAGGAGAAAAAAAGAACTCTGTCTCCCCCCGCTCCTCCTAGCACCGTGCCAGGTCACATTAAGAGTGCTGGAAGGCTGCAAATAACCCTTGGATTGTACTTGAGCTCTCCCTGTTTGAGTCAGCCTCTTGGCTGATGTCAAGGCTTGCTGTCAACATGAAATCTTGAGCCTAAATCTAAACCCCTTGATATGAGAGGAGTTCTGCTCTGTGTGCTCAGTTTCACTGAAGGTGACATGACTTTGTGCTTGGCCTGTAGGATGTCCTGCTTTGATGACAAGCCTGGCTTGTTATGTGTGTCAGCTGTGGGCTTAGAGAGAGCTTAGCAATCAAATTCTGGGGTAGGATTTACTGTGGAAACTATGTTGAGCATGAAGAGTCTTGAAAGCCCTTTAAGTCAGGGTTTTTATTACATGACTGTGTCCGTGGGAAAGAGTTCATGTTAGAAAGACAGAAGAGAAGAAGTGCTAGAAATGATGGGCTATACGTTTAAAAAAAAAAAGCAGTTTATGGATAGCACTGGTTCACAAGAGAAACTTTCCCAATCTTCCTAATTTTTGGTGTGTTCTTTTCTTCCAAGCTATTTTATATCTATAAGTTTCATCTTGCCTCCTCTCTGCTCCTCCCCTGATCTTCTAATAAATAGAATGTATGTTGAAAGCAAGGAAATAAATATACATGGCCATGTAAAAAACATTTCAATATCAGCCCTGTCCAAAAATATGTCTCATTCTGAATTGAGCCTATCAGCTCTCTATCAGGAAGTAAGAAGCAAGTATAATAGATCTTTAATATATACTTGTTGTGTTGAATTGAACAAATACAGAATTGGTAGATTAAATCAGTTCAGAGGAACATTATATCCTTTGGTTCAAAGCAAATTAATAAGTAATAAAGAGTTAAACGGCTTATGGAAAAATATTATTGCAGAGAAATGGATGGTCCCAATTGGATTCCAAAGTATAATGAGAACTCCATAAAAGCATTTTTTAAAACAAATTCTGTAACTAACAGATGCTCTCTTAGTCTATAGATAAATTGCCCTTCCTAGTGAATTAGATGAATTGGGATCCCTCATTTAATGTGAAACTAGTCAGTCTTGTTATCGACCAAAAAAGTGAAATATCTTTCAAGGCTAGTTTGATGCTTGGCTCATTAGCTAACTAGAAGACAACACCAAGCCCATCATGCACTTAAGACTGGCTCCTCAAACCTCTATGGAAGAGATTTGTCCTAAAGAACCTATCAGGAAAACCAATTGTAAGCATAGTTCTAAGACTGGGCTCTCATTGGCCAGTTCCTGTATTTTACTAGAAACGATCTTTTTAGGGAAATATAACCATTACCCTGTCTCTTTTCAGTATTTCTAATGATCTTCAATATGTATTTAGAACTGAAGTAGTAGTAGATCCACTACTGTTGAGTGCTATTTGGGATATTTGAGAGAGATTTGGGAAAGGAGCTGCCTCTTTACAACAAGTTCTTCAGAAAAAGAAATAATAACAATATTAACCAATTAATCATGTTCAACCAGGAAGACAAGCAAGATACCACATGGAGGGCATAGTTAGCTCTTGATCACTACCCTCCATTTACACATATTCTATACTTTTAAAAACTCTAGTCTATGAGTAAAGGTTTGAAAGAAATCCATCTCCTCATCTCCTCCATCACTCTTGTCTGAGAGAAGTCTGAGGACTTGGGATAGCTTTAGCTATAGAGAGGGAAAAAAGGAATAAAGTAAAAGGAGAGGAGGACATAACTCTCTCACCCTTGAACACACTTCAGCTGGGAAGGAGGAAAAGAAGAGAAAGTATAAAAAGAGTAGATATGCAGTAACAATAGTAATCAGGAGAAATAGGACTAGAAGGAAAGGCAAATTCCATCCCATTTTCTTCCTCAATACCTCCTCTAGTTCATTCCCTTATCTTCTCCTTCCCTTTCCTTTTTTGACCTCAAAATACTTGTTCCTCTATTTCACTATCCTCACACCAGATCATCACCTAGCCAGATACATGGAGCCCCCATAGCCTCCACTCACTTTACTTTGCTGATGTCCTCTACAAAGGCAAAGGGGTCTGTCATTAGTATCTTTTAGCTGGGGAAGTCATTGTTCCCAATGCCTAGCAAGAAGGAGTGTGTGTGTGTGTGTGTGTGTGTGTGTGTGTGTTTTGTAAATGAAATCCATGTATCAAATGCCAAGGGCTTCAATGTAGTCCAGGGCATATCCCAAATTAGGATTTTGAACTCACTTTCTCAGTCTTATGCACAATATTTAGGTTCAATAGTAATTTTACCACAATATTATATTTTGGCTCTGTTGTGAATTAAATAAACTTTTGTGGCCTGGCTGGGAAATCCAACCATCATATTTGACACATCTATAAAGAAAAACCATTCCAATTTTCAAACAATGAATTTTCAAAAAATTATGGAGGGGAAACCAAAACAAAATTAAGTGTATCCTAGAATAATTAGGTATAAGTAAGCATAAAATATCACTCGTTTTTAGAGAGACATAAAGTGGTATATAGGAAAGAACACTAGACTTGAACACTTTGAAGAAGCTTTATTCTTAATCATTTCTTAGAAATTAGTTGTGTTCCATGGGCAAACTACTGAATCTTTCTAAGCCACAGGTCTCCACATTGATAAATGGGAATAAATAATATATGTAATAGTTACCCTATTGGACTATTGAAGTACTGAGATTAGAAAAAATATATAAATGCTTTGTAAAACTTATAGAACCACATTTATGCCAGCTATTATTATGTATTTTACAGTTAATCATTTAGTTTATTGCAATTGGAAGGATTCAAATATTGCTGCTAGATGACTCTACCCTTTCCACATGATGGAGGTAATATTTTATTATAATAACAATAATAAAAATAAAATCTTAAGGCTTCCAAAACATCTTTCTTATAGCAATCCTTCTCATTTGCTCCTACCATAGATTTAATTTGTATGACTGATAGGAGGTAAAGAATCTTTATCTCCTGATACATATCATTTAAGTAATATCTTTCTAAATCACTACTATAATAGTGGATCTGTTTGAAGTAGGGAGAAAAATAATTACTGCAGTCCCAAACTATTTGGTTTCAAAACAGCAAAGTGATTTTAGAAGAAAACAAACAAAAACAAAAGGTAGAAGCATCTATATAGAACTTACTGTATGACAGGTAATTTACAAATATTATCTCATATTATTCTCATAACTCTTCTGATTTAGGTAGTCTCATTATCCCCATTTTGTAATTGAGGAAATTGAGGCAAATAGAGGTTTAGTTATTTGCCCAGGATTACTGAATTATTGTGTTTTGAGGTCCAAATTTGAATATAGGTTTTCCTAAGCCAAACCCTTTATCTATTGTACCACCAACTGCCTCTAAATATGGAAATATCTTGAGCTTATGAGATAATTTCTTAATTTTCATAAAGGAGTTCAGACAATTCCAAAATGGAAAATGTCATTTGCATCCAGAGAGAACTATGGAGATTGAACGTGGATCAAATCATAGTATTTTCATCTTTTTTTGTTTGTTCCTTTTTTTTCTCTCTCTCATATATTTTTTTTCCTTTTGGTCTGTTTTTTTTTTTTTCTGTAACATGTCAAATACGGAAATAAGTTTAAAATAATTGCATATATTTAACCAATATCAGATTGCTTGCTGTCTTGGGGAAGGGAGAGGGAAGGAAAAAAGGGAGATAAATTTGGAACAAAAAGTATTACAAAAATGAATGTTGAAAACTATCTTTACATGTATTTGGAAAATTAAAATTCTATTAAAAAGAAAAAAAACTGATGATGGAATGAAAGAAAGAATTTGGAATAATAAAGATAATTTTAATTAAAAAAAAAGGAAGACAGAACCAAAAAGTTAAGGAAAAGGAATATATGTGTATGTGTATCTGTGTATGTACATGTACATGTAAATATATATGTATATGTTGGAAGTATTCAAATATGGCTGCTTAATATTGATCTTTTGTCTACTAGGAAACTCTGTGGTTAATCCTTTTGATGATGTTCTCTGTAGATCTTTTGTAGTTTTTTCTTAGTACAACTTTATTGCTACTAAATGACGTTGAAGAGGTAGACTATTCAGTAGTGCTTTTGGTGGGGTAGGAATAGGAATGAGTTGAACTTGTGATTTCATTTCTTGGGGAGGACATCAGGGAGGTGATGCCATGACATGCAAATGAATTGAATTTGAGTGAAGGAGGGCTGGGCAAGGTCCCTTTCCTCACTTTCCCCTCCAGAGCCATCTGGGTCCATTGGCCAGATATAGATCAGGATAACTGGAGATGGCCCTGGATGAAATGGGAGACCTTGAGCTTTTTAAGCTAAGGTCTTCAACAGGTTTCAGTTTGACATTCAGTGATCAAAGATAGGAAGATCAAGGCAAAGGATCTCCTCTTTCTCCTAGTGAAAAAAAAATCTAAATTAATAAGTGAATGAATCTGGGAGGGGAAAATCCTTAGGGCTCTGGCCAAAGCAGAAGAATCATAAGTTTGGAACTGAATGGAAGAATTCCTATTGAGTTTATTTGAAAATATTGAGTTTAAATCATTCATTGTACAGATGAAGAAACTGAGGCACACAGAGGTTAAGTGATTTACCCAGGCTATTAAGTGTCTGGGGCAGGATTCGAATCCTTGTCTTTTGACCACATTCTACCCACTTCATAATACTGTAGTAGCTGTATAATTTATAGTCTCAGAGAGTTGCCTGGGGCCAGGGAGAGATTATGATTTGATAAGCATCACAAACCAATTATTTGTCAGGGGTAAGACCCTAACCTTGTTCTTATTAATGCTGACTCTCTAGCCCCTAATCATGACCACCTCTCAGTACAGTGTTGTATTTATTTTGGGTTCATACTAAAGAATTGTTGAAAATTTGGGAGCAAAGAATTGGAATACTTAAGTTTGAATCATGCCTCAAACACTTATTATCTATGTGATCCTGGGCAAGTAATTTGCCCTTTTTCAGTTTGTTTCTTCAATGTAAAATGGAGATAATAATAATAGCACTTACCTCCAGGGTTTTTGGGAGGGTCAAATGAAATAAATTTGGTAAAAAAAATTTTTTAAAACTGTAAAATAACATATAAATCTTGAGGGAAAATTACAGAAAGTTGAAAAGAAACCCTGGAAAACTCTTGTCTCATAGTATTATTTTTCTCCCTGAATTATGGAACCCTGTAAGTTAAGATTCACAGAATAGAAATATCAAATAGGGGCAGCTAGATGGTACAGTGGATAGAACACCAGTCTTGAAGTCAGGAAGACCTGAGTTCAAATGTGGTCTCAGACACAACACTTCCTGGCTGTGTGACCCTGGGCAAGTCACTTAACTCCAATTGCCTTAGCAAAAAAATAAAAATAAAAAAAATCAAATGATGCTGCTTGAGCCAAGTGGTCCTTTTGAAACACATCAGTCAATGGGAATGGTCTTACAAAATACTAGAGAGATGATGCCCCCAAAAATATTCTGCATTTTCTTGTAGAGAACTGATGCCTGCAGGGGTAGGAAAAGGAAATTTCAGCTTGGCTTTTATCTTTGATCTTTTGATGACCTTTTAAGATCAGCATAGCTAAAGAATATTATGATGGTTTAAGAGAACTAACTTTGGCATAGTTAGGTATATGTTTGTGAAATTCTGAAACAGATAAATTTTCTAGAGTCTGACAATCTCAAAACACAAGAAAACAGCCTCTATGCATTTGTATGACTGCAAATACTGGTTTGACCATAACCAATTTGCTTTCAAGTCTTCTAGTGTCAGACACAACATGGTGGTAGTTAAGAGTCTGTCAGTTTACCTTTTAAAAAAAAGTCTGAATGTTCAGGATCTGTTTCCTCAATCGTCTCAAATTGCATCTAGCTGAAAACGTGCCAAAGAAGTTGTGGGCTCAGAAATGATTTTATTTTGGGGGGAATAAATAAATTGAAAAATAGGAAAAGTTATTTACAATGAGAGGGAGAAAAAGAAGTTTTGGCTGGCACTAGTATCTTTTTGTACTTAAAAGGTTAAAAAAAATCAACATCAAACAAACAAAAAACCCTGTTTATCTTTTTTTAAAATGAAATTTTCCTAATAATTACTGCAAAAATTGTCACATTTAAGATGTAAACTCCTTATGAGTAGATATTGCTTCATTCTTTATACTTATATCCCCAGTGCCTAGCACATAGTAGATATTTAAATTAATTGATTTTGACATTTAAAAAATAAGCATATTTTGAAACAACTAAGAAAACTACTTGGGGAATATGCACTTTGAATATATGTACACAATTATGTACTGTGTATATAATATATTTATATGTATACATACATATATGCATGTATATGCTTGCATAATACACACAGAAATAACATACAAATATGTGTATACATGTATGCATATGTATATATGTACATCGACATATTGCCATATTTACATATATCATTGGTCTATTGAGTCTTAAATATGTGTATACACATACACAATATGTATACAATGTATATGCATACATGAACATACACATTGTATGCAGACAGATTACAAAATGGTTGCAGAAAATCATTGAAAATTGAGTTGGATTATATTTTGTAATAAATAAAAATGCTACATAAGAAAATTATATAACTATATATTTGTATAATATGTAATTATAAAACATTATAAAAACAAAATAAAGCTAAGGAAGTTATACACATGTGTATACACAAATAAACTATTAGTGTATACATATATACACACACAATACATAACACACCATGTATATATACATATGCATGCACATGTCTATATGCACCAGTATATATGTATTATGTGTGTATGTATATATGTCTGGATGTTTTTCTTAGCTTTATTTTATCAGGGGTATCTGATGTGACATTCTGATGGACCCCAAACAGAAGAGAAATCTTTTCATCAGAATATACATTTTCCTTGAATTGATATCAAGGACCCTGGAGAATTAGGCTAAAACTTAAAGTAGTTTCAATAATATGTACAAAAAAGACAGGATATTGACTGTACTGATTCAATTTTCAAGGGTTTTCAGCAGCTATTTTGTAACTAATAAAATGATGACAATTGATAGCTAAACTAGGCTGAGGTTATTTTGGTAGAAAAAATTTTAAAGACTGGTTAGTATTCAGAGATAAAAACCAAGAGACTGACTGGACACCAAAGTCTGCATACTGCAGAATCTCTCAGTAACCTGACTATTTTGTTTGTAGATTTTATCAAGGTAAGAATAGAATTATTTCTTATATCTCTTCTTTGAAAGAAAAAAAAAACCTTATCATCACCTTATATTTACTGAGTAAACATGGTACACGGGGCTATGCTGGGCACTTATGGTGGTCAAAAGATCTTTGCTTTCTTATCAACAACGACAGTGTTAAAAACTTGTCAAATAGTATTGAAAAGCTATAGAAAATAGTACCAACTGGAACCTTGTGATTTATTTCAGTTACATTTTTTCATACCATCCTTGTTGAATTAAAGTGAGGGTCATCCAAAGGGCAATGGAGGGGCGTGTGGTGGGCGTGAGCAGGCTGCGACATAGTATAAACGAAGAATTGCACAGAAGAAACAGTGTAAAGGATGTCATGATGAATGAATGACTGGGGGGAGGAGGAAGATGGGTGAATCATATAGCAGAGAGAGAGAGAAATAAATGATGGAAAGCTCATAGGCTTCAATTACATCTGTGTCATGTCAAGAGATCCAGAAGAAGGCTTCCAACTTTTCTGATGGAGGATTTATGGGAAGACATGGACAAGAGCTGCACAAGATGGCTGGGCATGTATGTAATCAAACTTTTGGGGTGAGAAATTTTTCACAGAATAATCAGCACTGCAAATTAAATTTCTTCTGCTTCTTTATTATTTAAAGCAGAATTCTTATTTATTCTTCAACTCTTTATTCCTTAGTTGGTGCCTGAATATATTTTAGTTTTTATTCATTTTACATCTCAAACCAGTCTTATTTACTAATTTGTGTATTATGTTAACAGGGAATATAGCTTATGAAACTTTAATGGCTCCTGTTGATGAAACATTGCTCTTTTTTCACCTGCACACAGACATATTCTGGCAGGTGAGATTAGTAGTTAAACTACAGATTATGAGAATTTGCTGGAAGCAAAGTCAGCCAGCATTAGTCTGGCCTGCAGGTGAATAATTACCACGACTAGTATCTTTTTTAGTATCTTGTTACATGATAATTAATTCTCAGAATGTATTTAGCATAACTCTATTATAAGCTTTTATTAGTAATAGATGAATAAATAGCCCTTAAGGAAATGTTTTCTTTGTAACAGGGTAATGTACTTCATTTGTTATGTCACTCCTGATTCTGATAACCTTCGTTATCTACTGATCTTCTTGACCCATTTATATGGGAATACAATATGTTTTCACATTTTGGTAGCAAAGGGATAGAGAAAACATGGGAGACTACACTTGAGATGTCAAATGTTGTTGTTACCTTTGCTGGAAGAAAAGTCTATTCCTTCATTTTCTAAAACAGTAACATAGGTTAGGAATAACAGCTGATATTCCCAATCTTTTTTTGCCCCTTGCTGGGAGGCAAAGAGGGCACTGCCTATGTATCTCTGATCAAGTGTCTTAAACTTTATGACCTTATTTATTTGTCAAATGTGAATAAATAATATCTGCTCATTTTAGATGACCTGTGTAGGATTGGGCATTATAGACTATAAAACATTATATAAATGTATTATTTTTCTTCAGAATTTCTCAATACTATTTTAAATTTAAGACCATCTTCCCACTAAATTATTTTTGACAACATCTGTTCCCTTTTAGAAATAGGTATCAGGAATGATTTCTGATGAAAGGTCTAAACTACAGTGAATAGTCCAACTTAAGAGTTTATGATTAAAAAGGAAAAGAAATCTGGGGGTAGATTGTTGTTTGTCTTAGATTTGGGGAGAGAGGATTTAAAAAAATATATAGAGAGACAGCAGAGGTAGGATTCCATTGCCATTTCAAGAGGAATTAGAAACTCTGAATAATGAAATCCCAATGACATAATGAAGAAAAAAAGGGGAAGTTATCTGAGAGACAGTGAAGTATGGTGGATACAGAGCTGGTCATAGAGTCAGGAAGATGAATTCAAATATGCTTCTGACAGATAAAGAGCAAATGATTTACTCTCTTAGGAAGTAACCCCAGAAAACTGCAAGATTGTACATAAATTGCAGGGTATTTTCAATGATCCACATTGGTAGAAGGAGATTCCTTACACCAGTGAAATCACAGGCTCAAATAACAACAAAAATCTAATCTGCAAGAAATATATCACTGGATCTGAGCTGGAAATGTCATTAGAAATTACCTAGTTCAACCTTCTTATTTTATAGATAGAGAAATTTTGGCCTAGAGAACTTAAGTGATTTTGTTCAAGGTCATGTAGATAACTGTGAGAATTAGATGAGGGTCAAGTTTCCACAGAGTTACCTTTAAAAAAATAAAAAAAAATGAAAGTTAAATGGAGAAATGAAACTGACATCTAAGAAATGAAACCTAGGGGTTAAGTTGACATGGAGCAAAGGAAAAGAAACTCATAGAACTGCCAATATAGTTAGTCAGGAGAAACTATGACTAAATAAGGTGACCAACAATGGAAGATGTAATTTGAAGAGAGAATTTAAATTTACATAGGAGAATTAGGTGCTTCCAACAGGCTGTAATCTTAATAGTACCCAACTAATGGGGAAAACAGGAGAAAGATTTATGTTTTGTGACAGAGAATAAAAGGCTGTGCTTTTGTGCTTCAGGAGTATGTCTACTATTTTAGATACCCACTTTTGCAAGAACAAAATAAAATCTTTCCAGCATTCAACAGCAGAGTTCTTGGTAAAATGCTAGTTTCGTACAGTTTCTTACAAAAGGAGAATAAAAATGTGAACAGTGGCCTTTTGACTCCAAAACCCATACTCCTCTTCTATACCATGCTGCCTCAACATCGGATTGAGATTGTAAAAAGATATGAATACAAGACATTTCAGAAGAGATTTGCCAATGCAGAGTAAACCATTGTTTGTCCTCCTAATATCTATTTATTTCTCAAGTCATGTCAATTCTAACTCTACAATATCTCTTCCATCTGATAACCTTCTTTCAGTTCCTGTTCCTTATGATGAGTCAGTCCATTTTCATGCTTCACCTGGATTATCACACTCTCTTGATTGTTTTCTTTTTCTGAAATGTATCCTCTCTCCAATGAATCCTTCATACTGCTTCTGAATTGATATTCTTAAAGCTGAAAAAGTTTTGTGGACCTTTCATTATCTCTAGGATAAAAGACCATGTCATCTAACAGTTTGTTGAAGGAACTAGGGAACTGCTTACCTAGAGAAGAGAAGACAAAAGAAGAGAAGTAAAAAGGAGAAAAGTGAAGAGGAGAGGAGAGGAGAGGAAAAGAGAGGAGAGAAGAGGAAATGAGAGGAGAGGAGAGGAAAAGAGAGGAGAGGAGAAGAGAGGAGAAGACATTGAGTGTTGTGTTCAAATGTTTGATGCATTATTACATAGAAAAAAAGTCGGCTCATTCTGTGGGACATTAGATAGAAGAATTAGGAGAAATCAGTAGAATTTTTAAGGAGACAGGTTTTATCTAACGGTAAAAATATTCTGTACCATGCAAAAGTGGAATAGAGACTTCTCTCAGGTGGTAAGGTCATTATGAGTGGTCTTAAGTGGGATTATAGTTGATTTTTAAAAATATCAATTATACTAAGAAGGGATTCCTGTTCAGATATATGCTAGACTAGATTACTTGAAGGTCTTTTGAATCTGTGATTCCCAGGTCTAAACACCCAGTTTTGATCTCTTTTCTTCTGATCTCCACTTCTTTATTTTCAACTCACAAATGGATTTCAAAATGTTACAAACTGTAAACTCACCTCCTATCTTTCCCATTTGTGTTGATTAACCATTTTGCTAGGCATTCAGGCTCAAGAGTCTTAGATTCATTTTTAATTCTTTACTCTCATTTACCAGCTTCCACCAAAGTCCAAGCCCCATTCCATTCCAATCAGTTGCCAGACACTGTGAATTCAATCTTTTCAATATATTTAGTATTCTTTCCATCCTTTCCACTTTCACTGCCACCACTTGTTTGTGGGTTCTTGTTACTTTTCATCTGGTTGTTTGCTATTTCTGCCTTATAGATCTCCAGTTTTCATTCTTTTTCACTTCTAATTCATTTAGTATATATACATATATTTATATATATTTAATAAAGATAATCTTTCTAATGCCCAGATTTTATCATTTTATTCCTCAGACACAAAAACCTTTCATAATTTTTCATTGCTTAGGGAATAAAATATAAACTTTAAGGATGTTTTGACATTCAAGGTCTTCTTCAATCTTAAAACATCTTAGAGATTGCCCTATTTGTTAATTCCCCCCTCCTTTTATGCATTGGGGTGTTCAAGGAGCTCTAGCCCTTCTAGTGTGAGGACCTGCCCTCACCTTTGGTGTCCCCCTTCAGCTCTCACCTGTGGCTCCAAGAAGGTGTAGAATGTGCAGAAGCAACTATATCCCAGTAAAACTGTCTTGACAGATGTGTAAAATTAGGTTGAAGGTAGCAATAGGCCCCCAAACTATTGGTAAGCTGGGATGTCTACCCCATGCATGTGAAAACTTCCCTGTGTGGAATGCACAAATGAGAACAAGTTGTTCTAATGGCCAGATAAGCAGCTGAAGCAGGTTATATGGAGTTCTTAGAGTTTGGGCAGATATCAAAGATACCAAGGTCATCGATTGCATTTTAACACCAGTCATCTTGACTTTTCTCCCACCTTTGGACTTTGATGACTCTGGAAGAGAGGATGGAGTCAATGACTCTGTGCAACTTTTTCTCACTTAAGTCCAATTCACATGCAAGTCAAGATATCATTCTGTGATGTCATTGATCCTCTTCAAAATAAGGAAAATAACTCTAGCCAGTGTGAATTACTCATTATTCCCTAATCTCACCCAAACCCTAATCTCTCTTGCCTCTCTATCTTTGCATATGTGATCCCCTATGTCTAAAGCAAATCCCCTTGGCAATTTTTGACTCACAATCTGGATATATTGAAATTACTTTCTTTTTAAGGGTCTAGTCAGCCATTATCTCTCCACATGCCTTTTATGATTCTCCTCCACTACCAGAAGTAATCCTTCCCTCTTTTTATTTCTCATCTCATTCTGACCTGTTGTACACATAATCATTTTCTAACTTGTAGTATACTTATTTGAATATGGTTCTCTTTTATTCTTGATTGTCGTTTCCTTAACAGCTAGAACTAATTTTTTTCTTTTTGTATAATATCTTTCCTTAGCACAGTCCCTTGCACATGGTAGGCACACATGGTAGGTTTACTAAATCAAATTAAATTGAATTTATAAATCAGAAAAAGAGCAGAAAGAGATGGTTTTGGGGCTTCATTATGCTAGATTTGCTTTGGCAGAAAAATGGGGGAAAAAGAGAATATATGCAGATGAACTCAAGTTAGGAAAGACCTTATGGCTGCTGGGTACAGGGAGCAAGGGTAAACTAGGTTTGTTAGTAGGAATTGAATAATGAAGCAACTGTAGTTTGAGAGACTTGTGAGCCAAGAGTCTGGAGACATTCATTAATTCCCAATTTAATTAATTATCTTGTTTCCCTCTAGTTTATACTTTTAATTGATTAATAGATTTTATAACTTGGTCAAAAAACAACTAACATCTTGTTAGTTACATTATTTGAAGTTGGGGTATAGGACAGTTCTTGCACAAAATGCTTTTTAAAATTTATTCTTTTATTCAATAATAACTTACATTTAGCTCATTAAAGTTCACAAAACACTTGACAAACATTATAGCACTTGATCTTCACAACAATCTAGTCAGGTGCAAGTGCTATAATGCTAATTTCACACATGATAAAATTGAGCCTTAAAGAGATAGGCTCATTTGACCAGCATCATCCAACTAGCATGTAAGTAGCTGAGCTGGAACTGGAATTAACCTTCCACTATACCAGATCATCTCTTAAATACTTTGTCCATGAATCTGCTGGTTGTCTAAATTCAGTCTTACAAGGACAAGCTAAATCCTCCCTCCCTGCCCAAATCTTTTTAACACTGTCTCATGACCAGAGTTTGTATTTTGCTTCAGAAGAGAGTAGATTTTCCTTTCATGACTATTATTGAGAAAAGATCAGATGACTGATTGTCAGATATGTCATAAAAGGTATTCTATATATTGGGCTGCAATGGTATTTAAGACTTGTTCCAGCTCTGAGATTCTGTTAAGCTGAGATTCTATCAATACATTTCAAGCCCCATTATGTTCTATGACCAAACTGAACCAAACAACAATAGACTAGATTCTTTAAGTTTTTTTTAATTCCTTTCTAAAATTCTGTGAGTCTATGAGATAATTTTTTCAGACTAGATTCTTTTTAACCTTTTAAAAAAGAGACAGATATATTCAAGGAATGATTCTTTAAGCTAACAATTGGTATTTTGTGGACTTCTATGATTCTATCCTTTTGTCAACAACATTTATTGAATGTGTATTCAGCACTGTACAAAGAGCTGTATTGTTGTTGTTTGTTCTTCATTTTCTAAGAGGTCCATGACATCAGGGAAGTGATGTATAGCTTACCAAAGTAGTATATGACACAGTCTTTCCCCCCAAATCTTATAATTTTTAAAAAAGTATATAAATTATGAAGATTTAATGGGATTATTGCTTCTTTTAGAATTTGGATTCCTTTCTCTGGATTATGACAAATAAGTTTTTACCTTAAATTATCTTATATTACCAGAATCAGGCCACCAGGTCACATCCTAGCCATCTCCGAAACAACCTGCCATGCACATGCTCTGCCTACTAAGGTGTTGAATTTATTACATTATTTTTGTAAAGTTAGCTGGATATAATAAAGACTTATGGTTTCACATACAATCCTTTTTCTGTTTTATGCATATGACAAACAAATATTTGTCAAATTTAAAATAACAAAAAACTAAAATTAAAAAAAGAATCTTTCCCTTATTACAAAGAAAATTTAAGCAAAGTGAACCAAAACAGCAACACTGTCTGACAACTTAAGCAACATTCTGTACATTCAGCTCACTACTTTTCTGTCAAGAAAAGGAAAGTCTACCTTCTCTTTGGTCATAAATTGACTCATCTTTTTTTAAAAGTGAAGAAAAAGGCCTTGAAAGACAAGGACCAAGGACACATGAATTCCAAAACAAGAGAAAGAGAAGTTGAGGTACCAGGGGCATTGCTCAAGATTAACTGCCTTGGTTATATGGCTCACTCCTATGGAAAAATGTAGTGGATGTTGGAACAGGCAGCATAAAAGGACAGCACAGATTTTCCTGAAACTAATTGCTTACTGAGACAAAGGCATTTAGAAGGGAGGTGATATTAGTAAAGTAGGTTGAGTAGCAAGAAAATGAAAAAAGTAAAGATAGACAAGTAGTAAAAAAGCAGGATGAAATATGATGAAATAAAGAGGGAAAAACAGAAAAAACACATAAAACAGAAAAAGAAATCTAAAAAAGAGGAAAATACTGAGTTTAAGAAAGAAGACCTCAAAAAAATTAGGGGATCATCAAAGGTTGAGAAAGGTGATAATACTAAAAGATGGGCTTAGGCTTTTAGTATTATTTAGCATGTCATGCTGAATGAAGTACAAAATGAATTTATTCGGTGCTCAATTAAGAAAGATGCAAAAATCTGCTTGGTCCTTTAAGGTATTCTATTAAATTTCCATTCTTCATTTTATGGGCAGGAAATGGTTGGTTGCTATTGTGGGAATCATTTGTGGATCAATTGTCTTTATCAGTGCAACTAGTAACTTATTTGAAGAAATTCTTGAAACTCAAAACAACAACAACAAAAAATGGATAAAGGAACATATATTTACAAATACCATAGTATTTGTATAAAAGCTGTAAAGGAGGCCAAAAAAAAGTAGCAATAGCCTTAGTCAACAAGCTAAGTGATCTCCTTGTCTCTTGGACAGGTAGCAACAGTTTAAAAAGATAAAATAATTAGCAAAATATTAGAAAAGTAGAAATGGCATTTAAGAAAATAAAGAGAAGAACACATGATTCAGGACATTTAAAGCCTATTTACTCATTTATATGCCATTCTGGCTTTTTACTCATTTCTACAAAATCTTTATGAGAATGATTTATATACATATCAGAGACATCTTTGAATGAAATATAAGAAGGCAATAGGTAGCCTTTTGTATAAGATATTATATTTTTCATCAGAACAAATGTTTATAGTCACACAATTGACTAGATGTTACTGAAAATACAAGATCTCATTAAGCTTATTATTTGTTGACTATTGAACAACACAAATAATTTGACTGAAGGAGAACAAAATGTAATTTAAAACTTCCCTCCAAAAAAGCCTTTCCTATGCAATCAGACTTCTTGAAACAGCAATAACTTGGTTCTATTGCTGCTTCTATCTGATGTGAGAAAGAAACTAAGGTTAAGTTTTCACAGAATAGTTAAAATTCAGAAACTGAGAACAATGAGAACTTCTCCACAGAATGTTGTAAGCCTCAAGGTAAAGTAAGATAATAAGTATCTCTGACCAATGAGCTTTTAGGAGAAGAGACTCACTTGGCTTCAAATTTTTAATAAAGATGTGTAGACTAGAAATTGGTTTAAACTGATCAGATTCAAGGACCAGGAAAAGGCCTTTTTTATGGTGCTTGCTTAATAAGCTTCATGCATATAAGCTGACATACCCCAAATAGAACCTCATTAACAGAACTTGGAATGTATGATGATGGAGAAGGAACATGTTTAGGAGAAGCATGTAGGAAATGATATAATCCTAAGGGGAACTGACCAATCCATTCTTAGGGGGATGGAACTGTGATTAACAGCACAAAACTTGTCTTCTTCTGTACCTAGTGCTCCTTCTTCCCAGCAGAGAGGTGGAACTAGCGTCTGGCCAGAAAGGTATATTCTCTCTCAATAAAATTTCTTTGTTATCTGACTTTCAGATTCAGCTTGTTTCTAACACAGGAAATCTTTAAAATATTGAGAATTGTTGGTCAAAATAAATAATTTAGGAGTGCAGTATGATTTCCCTTACTGTCTGATATATTATATACCAGCATCTTGACTTCTTGTTCTCTTTTGTTATTTTATTTTATTTGGCATCTTTTGGCTGTTTTGAGATAGAAAATGGGGATCTAGATTAAGTTATAGTTATTCATTAAACTATCTTGATAGAATTTTCCTTCTACAGAGAATTTGTGGGAGGAAAATATATTCATTTTATAGTTAGGCCAATAGATGTGGGATGTAAGTTATCTAATTGGGGTCAAGACTGAGTATGGTTGCCCTGTGAGTTTCATAATCCCAGGCAGTTAGGCCAAAAAAATTTGTCAGATCCTTTCTGATCAGCAAATACTTGTTCATAAGATTTAGGAATCTCTACTTTTATGAGTAATTTCTGAGCAGCGAGGTGTGCCCTGACTAAATATTATAAACAACTAGTAACTTAATCACATTTACTGGGTTGCCAGTGTGTATAGAATAACCATGTGGTTTGTGCAGATATACGACAGAAATATCAGATTTCTAAGTCTGGCATTGAAAGCCCTTGGCAGTCTGGCTCCAGCTTACCTTTACAGACTTGTTTCTTGTTTCACATTACTTCCCTTCAGGCACTGCATGTTCTAGTGAAATTGGCCTTCTTACTGTTCCCTGGCATCTTATCTCCTGCTTCAGTGCCTTTGTATAAGATTGTCTCATTTCTCTGCCCCTCCTTATTCCCCTCCCCTCTGTTTTTTAGATTCTTCCTCTTCTTTTAAAGCTCAACTCCAGATGCAGTACCTTAAATGAAGCCTTTCCTGATTATTTCCTGATCCCTCAAATTACCATGTGATTTCTTTCTTCTGTTTACACAACTCCAACAGAATATAAGCACTTTGAGGAAAGAGCTGTTTCAAAATGTCTTGTACATAGTGATAAATGTTTGTCCATTTTAATGGTTGAATTAGATATAGTCCTAGATCTCCAGGAGAGTTAAATTTACATATCAGAATAGTAAGAGGGAAATATTTTTGTAGTCAGACCTACAGCTCCTACTGATAAGCTTTGTAACTCTGGAAAAACTGATTGATTTCTCTAATCTTTAGGTTCTTTATCTATAAAAGAGAGATAATAATGTTTATACTGTCCATTTTACAAGGCAAATGAGATGGTGGATATAAATGCTTTTGTAGCTATAAAATTTTTATGAAAATAATCTATTGTTAAAATTACATTGATTTATGGGAAAATTCTCCCACCTTCTACCCCCTTCATTGAAATGTGATTGTGGATTTGGGTGTGGGAGTTGGGTTGTATCTATTTCAAAGTGTAAAGGTGAAATTATAAATATTAAAAATTTGCTAAAGAAATCTTTGGTGAATTCTCAGGACCAGATTGGTGGAAATGGGTACCACAAGTCCAACATAGGGCTCTGGGATCATGGTAAAAAAGATATATGGTATTCTGGTGAAGCAGGTGAAAGAACCATTACCTGTGAGCTTGGGCTTAGAAAAAAGGGCCTTTTGCACTAAAGGGTAAGAACATCATGGGTGGGCACACTGAGAAAGAATTATTTAATATTTTAAACCAAGACAAAAAACTGGGTAATGTAAATTTCCTGTACTCTTGTTTGCCTCAACTGTATGTAGCCCAAATCTTGAAAGCTGCTCCTTACAATATATTATAGTGTGCTTGTGCATTTGGCATCTATGTCCAACACTATTCCCAGAGAAGAAGTGAGAGACAGTGAAAGACAGCAATATGGTGATTCTATTTTTACTGGGGAAATCTCCTCCCTTGGATATAGGAAATGGAGAAAGAACCTATCTAAGATCAACAAATAGTGCAAGAGTGAGGAATTGGATTGGAATTTCCATTCCCTCAGTTTCATCACAAACTTTATTTCAGAATATTATGGAAGAAAATTATGAAAGCCAGTCAAAACATCTATCATATAATCTTAGAGCTCGAAAAGACTTTATATATGATATGATGTTATACTTAGAGAACCCTAGAGAATCCACTAAAAAACTACTAGAAATAATTCACAACTTTAGCAAAGTTGCAGGATACAAAACAAATCCATATAAATCATCAGCATTTTTATATATTACCAACAAAGTCCATCAGCAAGAGATACAAAAAGAAATTCCATTCAAAATAACTGTCTATAGTATAAAATATTTGGGAATCTATCTGCCAAGGGAAAGTCAGGAACTATATGAACACAACCACAAAACACTCTCCATACAGGTAAAGTCAGATCGAATCAGTTGGAAAAATAATCAAGTGCTCATGGGCAGGTCAAGCGAATATAATAAAAATGACAAAAAATGACAATACCACCTAAATTAGTCTACTTATTTAGTGCCATACCAATCAAACTTCCAAGAAATTATTTTACAGACCTAAAAAAAAATAATAACAAATTTTATCTGGAAGAATAAAAGGTCAAGAATTTCAAGGGAATTAATGGAAAAAAAATGTCATAGAAGGTGGCCTAGCTGTGCCAGACCTAAAATTATATTATAAAGCAGCAGTCATCAAAACCATTTGGTACTGGCTCAGAAACAGAGTAGTCAATCAATGGAATAGCTTAGGACCACAGGTCAATAACTATAGCAATCTAGTGTTTGACAAACCCAAAGATCCTAACTTTTGGGATAAGAATGCACTATTTGACAAAAACTGCTGGGAAAATTGGAAATTAGTATGGCAGAAGCTAGGCATTGACATATTTAACACCATACACCAAGATAAGATCAAAATCGGTTTATGATCTAGGCATAAAGAATGAGATTATAAATAAATTAGAAGAACATAGGATAGTTTACTTCTCAGATCTGTGGAGAAGGAAGGAATTTATGGCCAAAGAAGAACTAGAATTCATAATTAAACACCAGATAGATAATTTTGATTATATTACGTTAAAAAGTTTTTTGTACAAACAAAACTAATGCAGACAAGATCAGAAGAGAAGCAGTAAATTGGGAAATCATTTTTCCATTTAAGGGTTCTGATAAGGCCTCATTTCTAAAATATATAGAGAATTGATTCAAATTTATAAGAATTCAAATCATTTTTCTTTTTTTTTCTTTTTTTTTAAATAACTTTTTATTGATAGAACTCATGCCAGGGTAATTTTTTACATTATCCCTTGCATTCACGTCTGTCCGATTTTTCCCCTCCCTCCCTCCCTCCACCCCCTCCCCCAGATGGCAAGCAATCCTTTACATGTTGAATAGGTTACAGTATATCCTGGATACAATATACATGTGCAGAACCGAACAGTTTTCTTGTTGCACAGGGAGAATTGAATTCAGAAGGTATAAATAATCTGGGAAGAAAAACAAGAATGCAAGCAGTTTATATTCATCTCCCAGTGTTCTTTCTTTGGGTGTAGTTGCTTCTGCCCATCTTTGATCAATTGAAACTGAATTAGCTCTCTTTATCGAAGAAATCCACTTCCATTAGAATACATCCTCAAACAGTATCATTGTTGAGGTACATAATGATCTCCTGGTTCTGCTCATTTCACTTAGCATCAGTTCATGTAAGTCTCACCAGTCCTCTCTGTATTCATCCTGCTGGTCATTCCTTACAGAACAATAATATTCCATAACGTTCATATACCACAATTTACTCAACCATTCTCCAATTGATGGGCATCCATTCATTTTCCAGCTTCTAGCCACTACAAACAGGGCTGCCACAAACATTTTGGCACATACAGGTCCCTTTCCCTTCTTTAGCATTTCTTTGGAGTATAAGCCCAGTAGAAACACTGCTGGATCAAAGGGTATGCACAGTTTGATAACTTTTTGAGCATAGTTCCAAATTGCTCTCCAGAATGGCTGGATGTGTTCACAATTCCACCAACAATGTATTAGTGTCCCTGTTTTCCCACATCCCCTCCAACATTCCACATTATCTTTCCCTGTCACTCTAGCCAATCTGACAGGTGTGTAGTGGTATCTCAGAGTTGTCTTAATTTGCATTTCCCTGATTAATAATAATTTGGAGCATATTTTCATATGTCTATAAATAGTTTCAATTTCTTCGTCTGAGAATTGTCTGTTCATATCCTTTGACCATTTATCAAATCATTTTTCCAATTGATAAATGGTCAAAGATATGAAGAGACAATTTTCAGATGAAAAAATTAAAATAATTTCTTATCATATGAGAAAGTGCTATAAATCACTATTGATCAAAGAAATGCAAATTAAAATATCTCTGAGATACCACTATACACCTCTCAGATTGGATAAGATGACAGAAAAAGATAATGACAAATGTTAGAGGGGAGGTGGGTAATACTAATATATTGTTGGTAGAGTTGTGAACTGATCTAGCCATTCTGGACAGCAGTTTGGAACTCTGCTTATCATGCTTTATGAGTCCTACACTGGTATTCACATTCATTAATTCATTTCTTCATTCATCAGCCATTTATTTATGAGCTGCCTCTAATCTTGAGGTCTGATCATTGCTAATTGGAAGGCTATATTAGGGGCTTTTGTACTCGTTTTCAAACATGTCAACACCATCATTCATACTCAAATAGAACTGGGGATTTCATCAGTTTGGAGGTTCCCTTCAATAATGCAGATCATAACCTATCCATATTTTCCTTTCTGTAAGACTGGAGGATATAAAGTGTCAAAACAGCCTTTAGATAGTCTATAAGATTTAATTTGATATCATCATCAACACTAATTTTTTGAGTTCTAAAAGAAGTTTGTGGGGAATACTTAAGGTCTAGGTTGAGACTGACGTTCTCGTGCTCAAATATATTTGTGACCCCTTTAATGGAGACACATCATTTTCAAGCTTTGTAACTGTTGTAAGAATCTTCTTTTTGTGGTGCAGTTTCCTGAGCGCATTGGATAGGAAAAGGTGTGCCATTTAAGATATAGTACAGAGGAAACACAATTACATTTAGAAATGGAGGGCCTAGCTTGGAATCCTGGCTCTGCCACTTCTTCCCTATGTGACTTTAGGCATGCCATTCATGTCACTTAATCTCTTTAACTCTTAGTTTCTGTCTCTGTAAAATGAAGGGGTTAAACTAGATAGCCTCTAAGGTCCATTCCAACATCAGTTGTAATGCAGAAAGCTAATCTTTTTCTCCAACTCCAGTGGATGTCAAAGTAATCTGTTTATATGTAAAACTTTTCATTAGACATCCCTGGAGGTAAATGTCACAGGCAGAGAGCTTCGTGTAAATCACTAGCATAGCACTGCTGACTTCCCAGTCAAACTTTGGCTATGTGTCATTGCTTGTAGCAAATTAAATTTAGATGAGTTTAGTGAAGTAGCTGGGCTGTGAATGTTATCCATTACTCTGAGAATTGTAAATGTAGGAAAATGAAATCAAATGATGTAAAATCTAAATAACGATTTGGGAGGTAACGAACACAGCAGAGAGTTGGATGTGTGGATTTATTCTTGAGATGAAGGGGTGGGGGGGAGTTTGAGCCTCTAAATATCTTCTGCTTAAAGAGAAATGTTTATAAACCATTTGCAATTATTCCTTATTTTTATATATAGATTGTGAATTATCTAGGATGTTTTATTTGGATTCTTCTTTGTGGGGTTGATTGTAAGTTCATAGAATTAAAATTGCAAGGGACCATGGACGATGGGCATTTCAATTCCTTTATTTTACAAATACAGAAACTGAGGACCAGAGGGACCTGCTCAAGGTCACACAGCTAAGAAGTGGAAGATATAGGAAGTAGCCTAAGGAAAGAGCAACAACAACAATAACAAAGGAATATTTATTTACATGACAAATTTATTATATAGTTAAATGTTGATTTATTATATATGTATTGATTTAATTTATTACATATTTAAAATTTAACATTAAAATTTTAAAATATTTATGTTAGTGGTACATAATGGATTTGCAATTGTATGTGAATTTTTTTATTATTCTACTGTGTTATGAAAATGCTCTTTTTATTTTATGAATTTTCTTTTAAAATTAAAAAAAAAAAGAAAGAACATTGGCTCTGGATTCAGAGAATATCAGTTCAAATCCTGCTTCTGATGGTAAAGAGTTTTGCGTCCTTGGGCAAGGTCCTATTTCTTTATGTATAAAATGAAGGGGTTAAATTAGATTGGAGCTTCTTAAGTAGAAATCTAACTTTTTAATTTTTGGTAAGTTTATTTAACATAATTGTTTCCTTTTACAATTTGATAAATGTCACTTTATGCATTTTAAAATCATTATTCTGAGAAAGGATCCATAGATCCCATCAGGTTACCAAACGGATCCTTCATATTAAAAAAAAGTTAGTTACTCCTGAAGTAAATGGATTAATTAAAAAAAAAAGTATTAAATACTTTCTATGTGCTAGTCATTATGCTAGCTAGAGATACAAATACAAGCAAGCAAGGAAGGAAGCCCTTACCTTCAAAATACTTCCATTTTTGTGAAGAAAAGATAATACTTAAAGTGGACTTAAAATGATAGGGATTGTACAGCTACATGGATTGTAAATGGTCAAGAAGTATATGGCAGGTTTCAGGCAAGATAAGATGAATGCTCACCAATCAAAGACCAAGATCTCAGGGGACAGAATTCAAGTTCTGATGGGAAGATGACCAGAATATAGGCATTGACCTATGGAAATGGGCTTTAAGATTCCTTCCAGCTCAGGAACCTATGAACCCAAGTTTTCTAACTACAAAATCCAGAACTCAATGCTTTGCTATGCTGTATCTTTCTCCTCTTCTTTCTTTTGCTCATTTTATGTCTGCTTTCTAGTAGAAAATATGACAGCTCCAGTCATGGTGAGTGAGGAAGTTGTTTAACTCACAGCTGAAATGAGTTTTTCGGATTATTGGTGGATTTCCTTATGAATTCTCATGCTGTTTTATTACCATGGCATGATAAAATACTCCCTTTTCTCCTGCAGCTGGGCTGGCTTTGGTGTCAGGAAAACCTAGGTTCTAGTACTACCTCTTACATTTAACTTGCTGTATTATTGTGGACAAATCACTTAATCTTTCTGATCCTTAGGTAATTCTACACAAAAATATGTTTTAGTCAGTAATAAACGACATTGGTAGATAGAATTCCTACATCATCATGATCAAATTCTATATATAATTGTATTCTTTTCTTCTGTGTGGAGGTGGGAGGGAATCTTATGAGGTCACATAGAAAAGCGGATTTGAGGGGGAAGCTAATTTTTTTTTTTAACAAGGCAGAAATAGAATGTTAGGTAAAGGAAAAATGAGAGAAAAACTAACGGGGCTCTGGAGGTATATTGTGCCAAATAAACAGTTGATGAGAAAGTAGAGTAAGGACTCAATAAATATTTGTTGAATGATTGATTAAAATGGCTAATGAATGAGAATTACTGACAGAACTTGATTCAGCCTGGGGGGATAGGAGCAGGAAATATTAACAAATGAAAAAAAGTATATATAGGACCAGCATTTAGTGTCTTATAGCTACAAAAGAGCCCCTTCAACTTAGAAACAACTCATAGAGGATTTGATACCTCAAAGATTAGGTTGAAGAGTGTTAGTTATGAGTGAAATAGGTTATTAAAAAAAAGACTGATCTGCTAAATTATGTCAAGCTGACTTCTGTGACTAAAATAAGTACCTCTAAATGGCCCTACTGATTCAAAGTTTTTAAAAACAAAATTCCTTATATACTAGTAAACTGGATTTTATATTTTTAGTATTGTGTTTGGGATGGAGAGAGAGAGAGAGAGAGAGAGAGAGAGAGAGAGAGAGAGAGAGAGAGAGAGAGAGAGAGAGAGGCAATGGGCTAAATGATGGTTCTGTTCTCAATCTAGAGAGGAGAAAATCTTTGTATCTTAGAAGGCAGTAGTGGTGGTGGCAAAATGGACCAGAGGTAAATATTGGGGAACTTTCTGTTTAGGAGAGACAACCTAATATAGTGTAAAATACACTGATTTGTAATCTAGAAATCTGTTTTATTTGGAACAAGTAAGTGATCCAAATTGTTTGGAACTTCATTTCCACCTCTACAAAATGAAGGCGTTAAATCAGGTGAGCTTTCAAATCTAATATTAAACTATGCTTCTATTTGAACATGCTAGGGGTGGTTTTGTCACCTATAGATAATTGATTAATTCAAGATTTAACCATATCTTCAGAAGAGGCTCACAGCCTGTGAGATTGCTATAACTTTTACCTTGATTTTATGAAGTAAGTTTTTTTTTTCCCTTTCTTGATGGCTTGAAAGAATAAAACAATGGGGAAATTGGGAGCCCCAAAAGGCACAATAAATAAACATTTTTTGCACATCCTTTGAAAAGCTTTGACATGGCTTCTTCTCTCCTCTTCTATCATGTTTTGCTTTAGAAACAAAATCATCATTGTTCCGCTGCACAGGTTTCCTGTAGCATTCATTTAAAAAGCATGTTTATTTTTAAGTCTCTTACCCAGCACTGGAGATAGATTGAAAAACGTCAGCCTCAGGCACTCTTGATCTCGTGCTCTTCATGAACACTGTATTCATCACTTAGATGTAATATATTTATAATCAGGGCCAAGGCAGCATGACCCCATTTTATTCTAAATAAATCACAGGCAGTGAGATTTGGGAGCTTTCTGCTTTAAATCAGATGCAAGACATGTATCAGTCAAGAATTTAGTTATAATTCAATGCATCTCTTTAGGTTTGATCTACTCTTTTATTATTTATCAAAAGAGTGAGGTGGTGGGAAGGGAAGAGAAGGGGGGAATAGGATGGGAGCAAAAGACAGACAAATAGACATGAATACACCTATATATCTATATAAGTAATGAGAGAGGGGGAGGTGAACCAGTGAAGGGGAGGGAGAAAAAGAGAGCCAGATAAGTAGACAAGGAAGAAAAAATAGTGAGAACTCTACATAAAACCAAATTTAAGGTTGTTGAGAAGTTATTCATTGTAGTCCTGAAAGATGAAAAGGAATACTTGGTCAGAAGCTTAACCTGTCAAACCAGAGAGAATTAATATCCAAGGTTCATTGTTTGTAACTGGAAACATTAATCATTAAAATAAATTAATAAAAACAACAACAACAGAAGAGGTTGTTATTTATAGCTTCTCTGTGCAGAGGTAATTAAAAGAATGCTCACCCAGTTGTATGTGCAAGTGAAATATTCTTCTTTCCCCTCCCTTCCACAAGATTTAGTCTGGGGTTTGCCTTGTATGTAAATATTCCTCCTGTATGCTTTTCTCAGTCGTATTCAAGTTTATCTGCAAATATCTCCACTGTAGTCTTGCCCTTCTCTGTTTTAACTATTTTTACTATATGTAAATCTCTTTCAGTACACTGAATAATCTTTAAAAGTCAGAACCATTCCATTAAACTGTGAGCTACTTATTGTATTGATTGTATCCAGTGGCAATCAGTTACCCAAACCAAAACAAAAGTCCAGGAGGAGGAAGTCCATGAAACAGTGTTTCTTTAGACCATTCTGTTCATTTATTTGCATGTACCCAGTCCTTTTTTGCACCCCCCCTCTTCCTCCCCATTCCACCCACTGTTTCCCCTTGTTACACTGTGTTCTATCTTGGAGATGAAACAAGTGAGGGCTAAACTAATTAACTAACCAGCAGTGATCTAGGGCCTCAGCACCTTGCATTCCTGGAGATTTATCCCATTTTGAATTCATTGCCATTTTCCTCCAGGGAAATAAAGATTGCTGCCTATTAAAGATGGGGACAGAAAAAGGCACCTTCACTGGAGACAGCCTGTACAAGAAAATAATACTGTAATCATTCCCTCCAATCAGCTGAAAAGGATTAAATCTTCTGCTTCTAAAGTAATGTTCCAATTGAGCCTTGGGGAAGAATAATTCATGATTAGGGAGAAGGCTGGTCTAGCAAATGTGAACATTATGTCCATTACTTAAACACACTTCCTGGGCTGACTGCTAATGTACCCAGGGGACCCTGCAGCAGCGGCAGCAACTGATAGGAGCAATGAAATTGGCAGACAAGGACAAGAAGTATTATCATCTGCATTCAACAGCACTACATAGACTTTACCACTGCTAAATCACTGCCTTTGGTAAATAGCTCAGATAACTCATTTTAATAGAAGAATTCTTCTCTTCTTTATGTGTATTAAACAACAGACTCTTATGAGCTGTGGCAGTGTATTGATTCCTGGGAAAGGCAGTGTGAATACCAATTCTGTAATTTATGCTGTTCTGTGGCTCTGGCTGTATTTGTTATGCATAGTGTATTAAACATTCAATAGCTCAATTTAATTTTTGCAGCCAAATTGCACAGCACATCATGCCAGAGAGTGGTTGTTTCATATACACAGCCCATCTGCTTCCTGTTCTATAATTCATTCAGCAGGCAAAGTTTCTGGCAGCCTCAGGCTACCAAAATATCTATCTATATCCTTAGGGTACCAGAAGCTGTTGGCACTCAATTAGTTTTCAGTGTTTCTAGTGCTGTGCGTTTTCGTGTACATTTCCACTTTTGTGTGAATTGAGGATAGGAGGCTTTTGATAAGTTCTGTGTTCTCATCTAGAGAACTTTCCATAAACTTCTAATATCTTACAAAACAACAAAAAAAGTTCAAAATGAAAAAAAAAAAGCTTTTCTCATGGGAAATTATCTAGTGCAATAAAATGTGTTCTTTCTACACCCCTATCTGAATGGATTGATTTATATCTTGTGGGGGAAAAATAAATAAAATGAACCAAAAAGTATTATAAACTCTCTACTACTTTGTAGAGATGAGAGCCTTGGGATTAGATTTCCTCCAAGGTGAAGTTACTTTTCCTCCATGCTCCTCTCTGTTTATCTCCTTCTCTTTATATTTTCACTTTTTCCCTTTCTGCCCACCCTTTCCTGTTTGTCTTTAAGGAAGTAGGTACACAGACTTTGTCCAATAGAGGTCTACATTCACAATTTATCAAAAACTTTCTGCTTCTGCCAGGACAAATAATTTATTTCTGGGATCTATCACTGGTCTTAATTGTTGAGAGAAAATGCCACACTGGGTTTTCTAGAGATTCTTCATTCACTTAGTCTCAGCCTTGTGAGATAAACTGACATAATTTTAGAGTTGTGAGGGAGCTAAAACATCATTTAGGCCATTACATTTATTTTATACATGTGGAAATCCAAATACATGTAACTAGGCTTGCATTTCCCTCCCTCCTTCCCTCCTTACATATATTTTTATATCTAATATTAGATCTATATAATATAAATGCAAATAAATATTTCTATTATATAAGCACACACACATATATATAATGATGGTGTAACTAGACTTATATACATGTATACATATATATATTTATCTATATATACATATATATAGGATAGTACATATATACAGGTGCATATGTAAATATGATGGCACATATATATATTTGTGTATGTGTGAATATTTTGTTGTTTGGTTGTGTCTGATTCTTTGTGACCCATTTGAGGTTTTCTTGGCAAAGATGGATTTGCTATTTCCTTCTTCAGTTCATTTTATAAATGAGGAAACAAGAGGCAAACAGGGTTAAATAATTGGTCCAGAATAGAGTTAAGTGATGTGCCCATGGTCACATAGCTGGTAAATATTTGAAGTTGTTAGGTCCTGACTCCAGGCTCCAAGCTCTAATCCACTGTACCACTTAATTGCCCTTTATTGAATGTTTTAGTCATTTTGACTCTTCATGACCCTGTTTGGGCTTTATTTATTTATTTATTTGGTGAAGATACCGGAATAGCTTGTCATTTCTTTCTCTAGGTCATTTTACAAATGAGGAACTGAGGCAAAAAGGTTTAAGTGATCTGATCAGGGTCACACAGCCAATAAGTGATTGAAGTGGGAGTTGAAATCCTTAGGATGAATTTTCCTGATTTTGAGTCCAGTGCTCTATCTACTCTGTCACCTAGCTTCTTCTTTAGGAATGTATAATGATATATGTGTATATATGTATATGCAATATATATGCATGTATAGTTGGATATAGACATATCCAACATATGGGTGTGTTTACATAGTAATTAATATAAAAGTGACTTATCTAAGGTCAATTAGCTAGTTTGTAGATGAGGCAGGACTGGAATCCATATTTCCTGACTCATAAAATCATCAATCTTGAGGTACTCTCAAAACTCATTTTATCCAACTATTTCATTTTATAAATAGGACACTGAGACTCAAGGTACTCAAGATTACCCATTTATCAGAAGCAGGATCTGAACCCAGTTTTTCTGACTTTAGAGCTAGTGTTCATTCATAGTTCTCCTTCCATGTAGTACAAAAAGATATACCTTCTGAAAATTTCCCTCCTTTAGTAATAGAGAACTTTCCTGGTTTCCCTTCCTCTTTTATGAAAGGAATATTTATGTATTTCTTTCCTCCCTAAATACAACAAGCTTCCTCCCTTCTAATTTTAACAACTCACATCAACTTTATCTGCTGTTATGTATTTGTTGATCTTATTTTCCACTATAGGAATTTTTTGTGATCTAGCATGGCATTCCTTTTTTTCCCCTCTTTCCTTGAACCCAATAGAAGGATTGCCATCTTACAGCACTTGTGCCAGAGACCACTCAATATCCCCATCCCTTCTGTCCCAACTCTTGTTGCCAGCCACGACAAAGTTGTAACAATCCTTCTCCCTACATTTTGTAATTGATGTGGAGTCATTTTTCTCATCCTACTTTCCAGGTACTTTTTGAGGTTTCAACATTTCTTCTCCTCCAAAAACACTTTTCATCTTCCAAATGGCACACAAGGAGAAAATGGGCAATGATTTTGCGCGCTCTCTCTGTGTCTCTCTGTGTCTTTGTCTCTGTTTGACTCTCTCTCTCTCTCTCTCTCTCTCTCTCTCTCTCTCTCTCTCTCTCTCTCTCTCTCTCTCTCGTCCTAATCCACAAATACTAATTTCTCTGAAGATTTTCCTTCCCCTCCTCTATTTGATCTTTCTTATTTTCTAAGCTTTCTCCTTTTGAATGACAGGATCTGTGACTCTGATATTCCTATGTGGCTTTTCCAGTGTTTTGCCTGTCTTTCTTCATATCAATGCTGTCTTTGCCCACACCAGTCTTGTTCTTCCTGGGAAGGGACTGATTGGCAAACTCTGATAATTGGAAGGTGTCTATTTTGGCAGAATCAGTTCTCATTACATAGGTCATCTCTGCTGCCAGGAACAAGGAGGAACCTTACTCCCAAAGCTCAAAACAACATTTCTGAGCTTCAGAATAAAGTGCCAGACAGACAGGTTCTGGTTGGATTCTAATTTAAACAGGCATACGGTTGTCTACTTGAGGATTACATCCACTGGACTATAGTCAAAGGGCATCAAAACACTTTTCTCAACAAAACATTTCTCTCATCCTCTTTCAACGAGTCTTTCAACTAATTTACTGTTTCAGAAACACCCATTACCTCTGTCTCTATCTGCCCTCAATGCCCTCTTTCTTTTTTTTAGCAGTCTCTTGGGGCTCATCTTGCCTCTCCTTTTTTCCCTTATTAAAACTGACTCTGAGATTTTTCATTCATGTTATACTCAAAAAGAAAAAAATGCTAAAAGTGTTCCTTCTTTCAGGAATATTTACATAGGAATTAAATTTTTTAGCTAAAGGGATGAAATTCTCATTAACAGTAGCTCCCTATTACCTCTAGGATCAAATATGAATCTCTTTATTTGATATTTAAAGCTCTTTACAACCTGGAACTGCCCTATCTTTTCAGGCTAAGAATATACATTACTCTCCTTTATGAACTTTATAAGCCAGAAAAACTATGCATCATCTCCCTGTCTTTGCCTTTGCACATATCCTTCATACCTGAAGTGTACTTTCTCCTCATCCCAACTTTTTAAAATCTCTGTTTTCCCTAAAAGGCAAGTTAGCTCAAATGGTATCATACACAAGGGCCCCTTTTTTAGGGGGCTAGTTTCTTGCTTCCTACTTTTAGGGGGTAGTTTCTTGCTTCCAAAAGTACCCTGTAATTGTTTTGCATACACTTATGTGGATAGAATGGATAGAATATAAGCTTCTCAAGGGCAAGGATTACTTCCTTTTTGTTTTTACATCTCCAATGCTCAACTTGGTACCTGGCATGTGATAGGTGCTGAAAAAATTGTTTTTTTTTTTTTCATTCAATGATTTTGTGTATCTGTCTGATGACCTATGAATAGGATATGGAAAGGATTTTGCAGGGTGTAAATTCATCCCATTTAACCAGATCCTATTATAAATCAAATAGGGAGCTACTGAAGTGAAATTTAAGGGATTTCAACATGTCTATGTGACTATATCATAGAATCTCTGAATTTGAAGTCATTATGAAGTCTACTGAGACCAGCCCATTCTTTTTTTTTTTTTTAATTTTTAATAGCTTTTTATTTACAATTAATATGCATGGGTAATTTTACAGCATTGACAATTGCCAAACCTTTCGTTCCAATTTTTCCCCTCCTTCCCCCCACTCCCTCCCCTAGATGGTAGGATGACCAATACAGATTAAATATGTTAAAGTATAAATTAAATACAAAATAAGTATTCATGTCCAAACCATTATTTTTCTGTACAAAAAGAATCAGATTCTGAAATATTGTACAAATAGTCTGTAAAGGAAATCAAAAATGCAGGTGGGCAAAAATATAGGGATGGGAATTCTATGTAATGGTTCTTAGTCATCTCCCAGAGTTCTTTCACTAGGTGTAGCTATTTCAGTTCATTACTGCTCCATTGGAACTGATTTGGTTCATGTCATTGCTGAAGATGACCAAGTTCATCAGAATGGATCATCATATAGTACTGTTGTTGAAGTATATAATGATCTCCTGGTCCTGCTCATTTCACACAGCATCAGTTCATGTAAGTCTCTCCAGGCCTTTCTGAAATCATCCTGTTGGTCATTTCTTACTGAACAATAATATCCATAATATTCATATACCACAATTTATTCAGCCATTTTCCAATTGATGGGCATCCACTCAGCTTCCAGTTTCTGGCCACTACAAAAAGGGCTGCCACAAACATTCTTGCACATACAGGTCCCTTTCCCTTCTTTAAGATCGCTTTGGGATATAAGCCCAGTAGTAACACTGCTGGATCAAAGGGTATGCACAGTTTGATAACTTTTTGAGCATAATTCCAAATTGCTCTCCAGAATGGTTGGATGTATTCACAATTCCACCAATAATGTATTAGTGTCCCTGTTTTTCCTGTCCGCATTATCTTTCCCTGTCATTCTAGCCAATCTGACTGGTGTGTAGTGGTATCTCAGAGTTGTCTTAATTTGCATTTCTCTGATTAATAATGACTTGGAGCATCTTTTCATATGGCTAGAAATAGTTTCCCTTTCTTCATCTGAAAATTGTCTGTTCATATCCTTTGACCATTTATCAGTTGGAGAATGGACCAGCCCATTCTTGAACAAGAGTTTTTTGATAATATAATCAACAAGTTCTTATGTACTTTGCCATCAGATCTATGTTGAGAGGAAAACTACTACATCCTTTTATTGCTCCTAGTTTCACCATTGGTGTGAAGAAGAATATTTTTAATCCTTTTTTTTTCCAAGGGACAACTCTTCAAATACTTGAAGAAAACTGCATATTAATTCTGGCAAATAAGCACAATAAAGATAGAATAAAGAACAAAAAGGAAAGAAGCTGGTAATCCTGCTGCCTTCACCTGACTCTTTTTGTCCTTGCTTCTATATTTATTTGTATGATTGCCAGAAGCATTATGGGAAGCTGAGGGAAGCTTCTCTACTCACTTCCATGTAAAGCCTTCGTAGTTTTCTTGAATTGAGTCCCCAAAATGGTACCAGAAGATGTCAGAGATTTGATATGGCTTAAAAAAAATGTTTCCAAACCCAAATCAACTAATAGTTGAAAGAAAATGTTTCATTTTAGAATTTTTTTTTTGGCTAGTTTTTTGCTGATAACTTGAATGGGTGCAGTACTTCACAGAATAAAGGATACTAGAAGAATTTGGTCTCCTTTTGCCAGAAAAATGCTTACTGGTCTCTGCACTCTAGCAGAGAGCAGTAAAGAAGAGCAAAAAGTTCTCAAGAATATCAATAGCAGAAAACCAGAAGAAATTGGCAGAAAGCAGCTAATTCAAGACAGTGACAGTGGAAATACGTAGCAGAAAGTGGAGATATGACATACAGAAAAACAATGGAATATCCAACAGAAACCAACAGAAGGACAGGACTTATATTGATTTTGTGGTCTACTCACCCCTACCATTCATCCATTTAACAGGCAGTGGCCTTCCTTTTGACTGCTTTTCTCATCATTCTGGCTTGAAGTTCCATGACCTAGGCAGCTATGTGACTTGAGGTAAAAAAAAAAAATTCTTTTAATTTCAATAAAATTCCTGATTGTCCCTCTGTTTACCTTTAAATTATTTTTAATGATTCCACTTAGCAAGCTCTCAGAGGAGATGATATCCCACTTCTGTCCTCTTTTTCAGATAAAAATATCATTGATTGCTTTAATTGATCCTCACTTACAATATAATCTTGTTCTTTTCTCTCCTGATTGTCGTCTTCTGATACTCTGTGCTTCTAAGCATCTTTCTTATAATGTAGTAGCCATAAATGAATATAATACTTCATTGGTCATATCATAAAGGCACAGGTAAGATATAAGCTCTATGCGGGTGGAGCTTGAGTTTGTGTGTGTGTGTGTGTGTGTGTGTATGTGTATGCCTGCATGTACATGTATCCCTAGCATGTCTTTAACATGTAGCAAATGCTTGCTGAAAATAAATACTTCTTGAAAGAATGAATGATGAACATGAGTCGATTGAAATGTATTATCAATGAACAATTGTAGAGGAAGGACAACATAGAGAATACCATGAAAAATTTATGACAGGAAAAGAAAGTGGCTTTGCATAAGAAAGTGAAGGATAACATGGACATCCCATTTACTCTATTGGTGTATACAATAAGAAATCTAGAGGAAGGCCTCATCTAAATAAAGGAAGGAACATCATTAGTACATTTATGTTTGGATATGGACAAAACTAGCATGGGATAAGATGGAATGAAAGAATTGTAATCTGTATTATTAGAAGGAGTACAGATATTGATGAGATCACAGATCCATAAGGAATTAGACTGATATTCTAAGGAATTAGAATAGGCAGTGAAGAAACAAAGTTATCACTCTTTGCAGATAATATGATGATGTAGTTGGCAAATTCTAGAGAATCAACTAAAAAAATTGAAATAATGAACAATTTCAGCAAAGTGACAGGTTATAAAAGTCATATAAATCATCAGCATTTCATATATCACCAACAAAGTCCAGTAGCAAGAGAAAGAGAAATTCTGTTAAAACACCTGTATACAATATCAAATACTTGCAAGTCTGCCTCCCAAGAAAAACCCAGGAATTATATGAACACAATTATAAAATACTTTCTATACAAATAACATCAGATATGAGTAATTAGAAAAATAATTGTTCATTGGTAGGCTGAGCCAATATAATAAAAATGACAGTTCTACCTAAATTAATTTATTTATTCAATGTCATGCCAATCAAACTATCAAAAACATTTTATAGAGCTAGATAAAATAAAAACAAAATTCATCTAGAAGAATAAAAGATCAAGAATATGAAGGATCATGGGAAAAAATATGAAGAAAGGTGGCCTAGCTATATCAGATCTCCAATTGTATTATAAATCATGTAATTATGACAATGATCTGGTATTGGCTAAGATATAAAGTAATGGGTCAGTGGATAAACTTGGTATACAATGCACAATAAGTAATGACTATAACAATATGGTATTTAATAAATACAAAGATCTCATCTCTTGGGACAAGAACTTACCATCTGACAAAAACTGCTGGAAAAAATTAGAAAGCAGTTTGGCAGAAACTAAAAAATAATTAAGATATACATCTCACACTGTATATACCAAAGTAATGTCAAAATGGGTACATAATTTTGATATAAAGTGTGACATCATAAACAAATTTGGGGAGTAGAATAGTTCACGTCTCAGATTATAGCATGTAAAATGTATAATTTTGATTACATTAAAAATGAAAATAATATAGTCAAGATTAGAAGGAAAGTAGAAAACTGGGAGTGGGGAAGGGTTCACAGTAAATGTCTCTGATAGGGGCCTCACTTCTTAAATATAAACACAACTGAGTCAAATTTACAAAAAATATGAGTCATTCCCTAATTGATTATATGGTCAAAGGATAAGAACAGGCAATTTTTAGATGAAGAAATCAAAGCTTTTTATAGTCATATGAAGAAGTGCTATAAATCACTTTTCATTCAAGAAATGCAAATTAAAACAACTCTGAGGTACCACTTCATATCTATCAGATTTACTAATAAAACAAAAAAGGAAAATGAGTTGGAGTTGATATGGGAAAATTAGTACACTAATATACTATTGATAGAGTTGGAACTGACCCGATCATTCTGGGGAGCAGTTTGTAAAACTGTGCATGCCCTTTGAGCTAGCAATATTACTACTAGGTTTATATTCCAAAGAGATGAAAGGAAGAAAGGAAGAAAGCAAGAAGGAAAGAAGGAAGGAAGAAAGGAAGAAGAAGATAAAGCAATGATGGAGGGAGGGAGGGAAGAAAAAAAAAGCTCTTATCTGTACAACAATATTTATTGTAGGTATTTTTAGGGTGTCAATGAATTAGAAATTGAGGCGATGCCCATCAACTAAAGAATGACTGATCAAGTCACACATGAATGTAATGGCATTCTATTGGGCCATAAGAAATGACAACTGGTTTCAGAAAACCTGGAAATACTTGCATGAACTGGTGCAAAGTGAAATGAAGAGAACCAGGAAAACATTGTGCCTAATAACAGCAATATTGTATGATCAATTGTGAATAACAGCTATTCTCAGCAATACAAACATATAAGACAATTACAAAATTCTTATGATGAAAAATGCTGTCCAAGTTCAGAGAAAGAATTGATGAACTTTGAATATGAATCGAAGCAAACTAATTTTAGCCTTATTTTTAGGTTTTTTTTGGGGTATATGTTTTCCATCACAGTATGACTGATAATGGAAATATGTTTTGCATGATTGCACATATATAATTCAAATCAAATTGTTTGTCTTTTCAGTGAGGTAGAAGGGGAAGGAGAAATGGAGAGGATTTGGAGCTCAAAATTTTTTAAAAAAATATTAAAAATTGTTTTTACATGTAATTGGGAAAAAGTTCCATTCTATATCTGAATTTGTATTGCTATTATCTAGTGATGAAATCTTTGCAGAAAAACTTTCCAAAATGTCAACCAAGATGAGGAGATAATGAGGATTTCAGAGTTCATATGCCAGTATAAGAGGGCTTTCACTGAAACATTTTCAACATGTGCCAAAAATAGCTGAGTGGGAATGGCAGTGAAGAAGACAATTTCTCTGTGGAGGTCTGGAAAGGCAGTGGGCTAGTTTTTTTAATCCTTTACTCTGAACTTCATTTTCTTCTCATCACTGCTTTAACAAAAAAACTTTGTCTCATTTTCTTTTGTTCTATGATTGGTTCTCCTCCTCCATTTCATTGTACCTCCCACTATTTCCCTTTGCTCCATCTATTTGCTATTCTACAATAATCTCAGTATTAAAAGGGACTAGATATATCTTGAAAGTGAGATCATTTTTCCTCTTTCTCTCCTCTCTGACAGTTACTTTTCTACCAAAGGAAGAAAGACATTGAACTGATAGATTGAACTTTGGACTAAATCTAGCTTCTCCTAGATTCATTCAATAGTTAAAAAAAAAATCCCAAGTTATTTTAAAGCATAGGATATTTCATTCATTCATTCTCTCACTTCAGTACTTACTTTATATAAGCTCTAAGACTGATATAGGGTCAAGAAGAAACCTCTATTTTCAAGGACCTACAATCTATCATAAGTAGACTGTAACTAAAATATTTGTTTACCTCAAGGTAGAAGGTTTTGGAGGATGGGGAAAGATGAATATAGGGTACCATGATACCAGGAGATGAGCATATCTGACTCCCTCCTCCATCTATTTTCCCTCTTCCCATCCCTTTCCTCTACATGCCCTGCCCTGGCTACATATAGGTTATCTAGTCTTCACTGGACAGGTAAATGGCGTAGTAGAGTCAGATCTTAGTCCAAATCCAGTCTCAGACACTGTATATAATTCCAGGTAAGTCACTTAACTCCTATTTGCCTCAGTTTCCTCATCTATAAATAGATACTTTACACAAACACATACACATATGCATATCTACATACATGCATAAAATATCCCTTAGATCGTTGTGAAGAACAGATGAGATAATAATTGTAAAGCTCTGAGCACAATGCCTTGCACATAGTAAGAGCTTTATAAATATTTGTTGTGGTGCTATTATTCACTTCTAATGGTGCTATTGTGGGGAAGAAAAAGTAGGGTCAAGGAGAAGTGTACTATGGTGAATGGGATCACATGGGTGATATTTGTGCTTAGGCTGGTGTTGAAGCATAGAAATTCTGATCATCAACTGTTGGCTATTGGGGAGGAAGTTGTTTCTTTGTCTACCATCCCCTATTCTACTTATTTCCATGATGTTGATGCTCTAGGACCAAGGCCTTTTGTCTCATTTATTTATGTCTGATAATAAGAGAAACTTAAAAACCACCATAAATGTAAGATACATACTGTGCATAAGTATAAAGTTCCAGTTGGGAGGCTCTAAGGTGGCTTTATAGAGAGAACTAGTTTCCTTTGAGATAGTGATTATGAAGAATACTTCAAGTAGAGAGGACCCCCTGAACAAAAACACTTATTCATTCATTCAACAAAAACCGATTATATTTCTGTTGTGTGTAGAACATTGTACTAGATGTTTTTATGATAAGCCATGCTTTCTGCTCTCTTGGAACTTACAATTATGCAGTATTACCTGATAAGTACATTAGAGAGTTGCAAAATTAAGTTCTATGACATGAAAGGATTCCTGGAGGAGAGGAGACTTGAATTAAAATTTAAAAGATACGGCAGGAATTTAAAAATGTATAGGGAGAGTTTCCATTATGGTCACAGGAATTACATGAAAAGACAGAGATGGGAAAATGTAGGCTATATGGAGAAGAATGAAACAGTTTGGTTCCTTCTCAAGAAGTCATCATTAAAGCAGAGGGAATAGACAAGGATGAAAAAGCAAAAGGAGGAATAATAGGCATTAGCTATCATTTACATAACAATTTTAAGTTTCTAAAAAAGAATTTTACATGTTACCTCATTTCATCCTCACAACAATCTTGTAGTAGGAAACATTTTCATTCTTATTTTATAAGTGGGGAAACAAGTAGAGAGAAGTTAAATGAGTTGCTTAGGGCCACACAACTCATAAATGCTTGGAGTAGGATTTTAATCCAGATCTTCCTTTTTCTGTGTCCAATGATCAAATGAATTAGCTTCCAGGAAGAGAAATAGTGCTTATGAAAAAATGTACAAGCAACATCAAGGGGATATTAACAAGGCAAATAGTATCTTGTTCAAGACCTTTTTTAAGAAACATTTTTTCTTTGTAATGACAGTCTTTCAAATATATTCATTATTTTGTCAATTGTTTTAGGAAGTGAGAGAAGGACAGTGGCTAGAGAAGGTTGATACAGTATTAGCAGTTAATCTGTGAAATCATTTTACACTTGAAGGGGCACCAGATCCTGCCATGTTTTGGAGCTTGGCACATCTCCACTGCATTCTCTGCGCCAGGGCCTGGGAGAAATGTCTTGGAAGCTTGTATCTCTTGATGACATGAGAAACTGAGCATACTTTTAAAGTAATTCTCAGTGTGATCACAAAATAGATGCACAGTGTCTGAGTGTACATTTTTGACCACCGAAAAACACATGGACACCAAAATAACAGTTAGATCAATGCTAATACTTACCATATGGAGATTTTGGGGAAAAGGTCAATATTACTACCTCTTCAAAGTGATACCTACCTTTTGAGAACTTCAAATGTTCCATTGAAATGAATTGCAGTAAGCTATCTTCCCTTCCCAATAAGCACTTCAGGAAGAAATCTATCTGAGAAAAAAAAACCCACAACCTCATAAAATTTCAGTGTGCCATAAGGCAAAATGCAAAAGAAGATAGCTCAATAAAAGAAAAAATCTGCTCAATGAGCAAATTTTCCTAAGCAAAATATGTTGGATGTAACAGAGATGTCTTTAAGAAGTGTTAACAAAGGTCTCATTCAAATCACAACAGATTAGAATATTAGGTGGTGGTTTTCCTAAGGCAAATGAAGCCCAAACTGGGTAATATAATTGGGTAGGATAATGTCAGTGTGCTATCATAAACTCCCTTTTCTCTTTCTTTGCCTTGGTTTTATTATTCTTTGCATGCACATGTGGACAGGGGACTCTTGCCACCCAGGTAACCAGTGAAAGACACACTCATTCTTTTCACTATTTGGAAGTTTAATGTAGAATCGAAACTACCACCAGGCTAAACCCATTGAGCACTTTTAAAAGTCACTAAATAGATTTAGTGATTAATGATGATTGATTCTTTCTTTCTGGCTTAATCGTCACACTTGAGTTGTGCTGATGTAGCCCCAGCTGTGCTTAATTAGCTCCTAGGACTTAGAAACAATATTTTAAAGACAGCCTTGTGATGGAAGAAGCTTTCTTGGTGATGTAGCCTGCTGAGGTGAACCAGACATGTGGCTGTGGCATTTTTTCATTAGCTGCAAGAAGTATGTTTGAGGAATAAACATTGCATAAACTAGACATATGTTTGAACATTAGACATTGGATGCTATTATTGTCTTCCATGATCTGGGCTATAAAAGAGAGATAGCAAAGCACAATTTTCTTGCCAAGTGTCATAGTACCTGTAAAATGCTTAAGCTCTTTCACTGAATCCAAAAAAAAAAATGATGTTAATCAGATATTAATGGCCATATTTGTTTTTTATCATTTTAGTGGACTTAGTTTTAGGAGAGCATCCTATTGGCTGAGCTCTAACTAGCAGATGAATGAGGGTTTGTCCCAGGATGTTGACATTTCAGGATATGATACAAAGATACATATTATATTTCCCACTATGTATCCAGAGATTATGATAGTGAAAATGATACAAAAAAGAGACAATCTCTGGTTTCAAGGAATTGAAACCAAGCAAAAAGAAGCTGGTGGCAAGTGAAGAAAATGGCTGGCATTTTGAACCTTCTTGGTAAAGAGGTTATGAGAAAAACGTTTGTTCCACCTTTTCCAGCCTTCCAATCAAAGAGAAAGAAGCAGGTGAAATTACAGATATGATATGGGGGGGGGATTTTACTTCCTTTACAAGTCATTTAACATTTGCCTCAGTTTCCTCTTCTGTAAATCGGAGATAATAGTCACACCTAACTCTCAGGGTTGTTGTGAGGATAAAATAGAATACTGTGTGTAAAATTCTTTGCAAATTTTAAAATGCTATATAAATATTATTATTGTTGTTATTTTGTTCCTCCATAGATTTTTTGGGTGTGGAAATCAAAGAATGATCCTGATTTATATTTAGATGATGAAGATTATGTAGTTCAAAGTCATTGACATAGTAATAATTTCCTCAGCATTAATTAACTAACTACATGTTAAGGGCTCAGAGAATGAAGGAAATGTTACAAAACATTGAAGCAGGCTTCAATCCTTATCTGCTGTGTCGAAGTTAGTTAATAGATAGTAGGTTAAGTCTCCTCTGAATTGATGCAAGTTGCTATGGGAACTGTCTGGTTTTATTCTCTACCTGATTTCCTTCTTCTTGGAGGCTAAGAAGACCAACTTTCTATTTGGTAGTGTCTCCTAGGCATGCATCTTGGACATATCTTCCTGACAGAATCATTCTGCTAACAAAGTAATTCTCAATTTTGTCCTCCATTTTCTCATCCTTAACAAAACCACTCACTGGTATTTGAATGTGTAGAAATCTAAAGTTTATGACAGAATGGACACCATTTCTAAACTTTGTCCCTCTTATGGTGAATCAAGACTTGGTTTCACTTAGAATTTTTTGTATTATGGTTGGCATTGTTAATCTGAAGAGACAGGTAATCCAAACTAGACAAAAATGTAAAAGAAATGAAATTTATCTTTAATACTTTGCTATTCCTCCTTTCAGCTTTGTTTCTTCTTTTTGAAATTCTACCCTGCTTTAGGTGCCTGTTCTGTATTATTTTCTGGGAGCCCTCAGTTTTAGGTTAGCAAACATAATTCCTTGCTGAGGGAAGTTCAGTTAATACTTCTTAAGTGCCTGCTATGTATGGAAATTGTGCTGGGAGCTGAGTGTAAAAACTTGAAATAATAATGATATAATTTATATACCACTTTATCATTTGCAAAATGTTTTACAAATATTATCCTCATAGTTGAGCCTCACATAAATGCTGATATTATTTATTGCTATTTTATAGATAAGGAAATTGAGGAATTCAGAGGTTGTCATTCGCTTGAGTTCGCACAATCAGTTAAATGAAGATAGGACTTAAATTCAAGTCTTCTTGATTCTAATACCCCAAGCAACCTAGATTCCTAAAAGACAATAAAGTCTTTCCTTTTCAAAAGTTTTTGATCTAGTTTGGAAAAAAAAGAAAAAATATATACAAACAACTATATTAGCTGAGCCCCACAGCTGGGACTTAATTTCTTGAGAGAAGCAAATGGACAATTAGATAATGTTTCAACTCCTTCCTTCCTGTCTTAGGGTGTTATTGTAAAAAGCTTAAACATTTTTTTTAGATTATGGACTTAACAATTTATAACAAAAATAAACATTCAAACACAAAGAAGAACAAAAATGTGAAAAATGCAAACAATTTTTGAGGTATATATAAATTTTTCAAGTTGGTTTCTGTAATTGTTTTCTCTTGTATATTTAAAAATTTTTTATATTGATGTTCTATTTTTGCCTCCTTTTTAACCTTCCCTTTTAAGGACTTTTGTAAGGCTATTTCTTCCTTATTTCCGTCCCCTTCCCCCCTTCTTTGCACTGTGGCTACTCCACTAATCACACAGCTTTTGAAACTTTGGCTCTCAAACTTGGATTACCATTTTGTTTTTCTGTCTATTCTTGTGGATCTGTTGACTTTGTGACTTACAGCTCAGAAGGGCTTATGAATTGTTAGTTTGGATATTAGACCTTTTTAGAAGAGAATCTTTTTTCTTCTAGGATTTTAAAGGGCTGGAAGAACATCATACAAGATAAAAAATGTTAAAATCAATGTGTCAGAGTCCCTTAGAATCTGATGGATAGAGTGCACAATCACTAGCATAGGTGTGTCCTGAGGCTCAGAGAGAATAATTGCTGGGATTGGTTTCCACCAACCCATGGCATGTCTTTTCCTTTTATTACTCTCTCCAGGACCAAATATTCTTCTATTGGTATTGGAAAATATGGCCCTAGATGCACATGCTATCTCAGGGATAGATAATACAACTTCCCTGACATTATCTCCAAAAAAAAGTTAATCAGGAGAACACAGAAGCACATATGAGAAAAATGTATTTCTGTACCTAATTCTCCCCAGCTTCCAAACTGGTTACCCTAGCATTCCCATGGATTTTAATAGTTTAACTTTTCCCTGTTCTACCATAACAAAACCTCTCTGCTAAGCGCATAATTATAACTACTATCCTTCCATTTTATTCAATACAGTAAACATATATATTATGCTAAGGACTGGCAGATAAAAATTTACACAATATCTACTCTATGTCCTTAAGGAACTTAACATCTAGTAGGAAATGTAATGTTAGATAACCACTTTGAGGTATTTAATCTGTAAAATCAGAGGGTTGGACTAGATCAGTGGGGTCAAACTCAAATAGAAATGGGGCCACTCACCTAGGGGTGGGCATTGGATAAGGGGGGAAAATTGGAACACAGTTTTGCAAGGGCTAATGTTGAAGAATTGTCCACTATTTTGAAAAATAAAAAGCTTTAATTAAAAGAAAAAGAAAAAAAAATAGGGCCACTAACCTAGACATAAGAATCCCTATAGGCAGACTATTAAATTTAGAAAATCATATATTAACATTATCTATGTTTTACTATGTTTTTATTTATTTTGTTAATATTTCCCAATTATATTTTACTCTTGTTCCATACTCAGAAATGGGTAAATGTTTGATAACTTTGGATTAGAGAGCTTCCAATAGTCTTTATAAACTTTAAACTATGTTGTTGTTGTTCAATCATTTCAGGGTACCATCATCCCCTTAGTCACCCAAGTTTTACAACCTAGATGTCATACATATATGTTTGTATAAATATATACATATATACACACATCTCTATATATGTATACTTTTGTGTGTGTGTGTGTGTGTATATATATATATATATATATATATATATATATATATGGATAATGTGTATATATTGCTATGTCTTAAGCCTCTCTCTTTATAATGTCTCTCTTTTATGCCCCCTTCTTTTCTTTGACATTACCACCACATTGGTGCTGCCCTCAACACCTTAGACTATTCCAATAGCCTTTTGATTGACCTTCTTGTCTCAAGACTTTGTTTACTCTAGGCCCATGTGAGAAATATTTTGGAGAATGAAAGAATAAAAAAGCACTTATAAAGCACTTACTATGTGCTAAGCTCTGGAAATAAAAATGGAAAAAAAAATGAGATAGAAGATAATACCCAAATGAAAGGTCAGCTTCAGGGCAGATGGAAAGTCCAATAAATCTCAAGGATCCCACAAGGAGATTGATGGCAAGACCCAAAAGCTCTTCAGCTACATAAGTAGTTAAAATGACAGTTGGGGGCCTGCGGAACATAGAGACAAGACAGATGGTAAAGCTTGGAAGATCTTAGCATACAGCATCAGGGCAGATGGTAAGACCTGGTGGTATTCCATCTCATCAGAAGAATGGAAGAATTACCTCCCATCTCATCTAAACTCTGTGAGAGGCAAATAGCCAGAGAGAAAAAGTGAGATTGCCTCTAGTATTGGCAATTCTTCCTTAAACTTTGTAATCCCTGATGGGTTCTTGGATGACCAAGGATTGGAGGAGTGGATGTTCAGGGAACATGACAGGAGGTAAGGTACTTCCCTGGGGTAGCTCTTCCTACTTCCTGGCCCTCAAATCTAAAGATATTCAAAATTGTTCTATTCCTAAAACCCTCCCTAATTGTGGTTATATCGCCATTTATCAAAATTAAGATGGAAGACTTTATATCACTGTATATCAAGTACTATACTATATATACTAGTACTAGGTATATAGAGGAAGCATGGAGTGATAGATTGTATGTTGGATAGGACTAGAAAAATTTGGGTTTAAATTCTATCTTTGAATTTCTATATTATCTATATATCCATAAACAAGTAATTTAATCTCTCTGAGCCTTAGGCAACTCTTTAAAAAGCTATATAAAATCTAGACAGACAATAACTAGATATTTGGGTAATATGATATAAACTTATTGTTGAAAACAATGTCATCATATTCCTATATGAAAACTTTTCAAACAACTGTTAACTTGTTTTATGGTAAATCAAATAGTTAATCCTCATTTATTTTTTCAGCCTCAAATATGAGATCAAGTGATACAAATAAATACAATTAGGCAAAGGAAGAATTGGATGAAGAAGACCCCAGGTATTCAGAATCATGTAGTGTTAACTGACCAATCTGTTTCCATTGGAACAGTTAGAATTGATTTGTATAATAAGTAGCCCATCAGAGGTAATATATGCTTCCTATTTTCATGTTCATTTGGGCCTGCATGACTTTTATGAAACAGGCCAAATTTGCTTGCCAAATAACTAGAGAGTACTTTTGGAGAATGTGAAAAAAAAAATGTCTTCATCTGGGACAATATTTTGTATGTGTAAAAGTGAGAGAAGTTAATATCATACAATTATGTTAATAATCAATTATTAATTTTTGTTAAGACTCCGCGCCTGATAATGTAAGTATTTGAAGGGTGTAGGACACCTATGATACCTTCTTGGGCAAGGATCCTGGCAGGAATCCTTACTTTTTTGTTTACCTTATAAACAAAAGCCAGCCCCAGATAATCTTCTTGTCCTTGATTGCCTCTTTCAGAATTAAGTGCTACCCAGCTTCTGAAGGAAAAAAAAAAATAACCAGAGAGATGGTTTCTCTTGCCCATATTGTTGGGGTTGTTGTTGATCTCATGATCAATCTATATTTTCTTAGCAGGAAGAGATAAAGACTTTTAACCAATTTCCTCATATAATGTCCATCAATCAGGGTTGATTTTCACTTGTCAAGGAGAGTTCTTTCTAAGAAAGTACAGATCTGATTTATAGCATTTCAGAATTTATCTTGGAGTCTTTGGTTATTGAGAAAAACCATGGATTATCATTTATTGATTATTGACTACCCTAATTAATATATTGATTATTAGTACATGAAAACTCTGACTTTTAGGGTTTTATTCACAACAAAAGACAATATGATCTAAGAACATTTGTGAGAGGATACATAACCCTGTATATAGGAAGATCTGGCTTTGTTAGCACAACGGTGAAGGCAAAGCAATTCAGCACTCGGTCTCTCTCTCGGGTATGGGAATGGTAGGGAGGGCTGTAAAGAGGCAATATTATTACTGAGTAGTTAAAGTATACTGTGGGTTTTTTTTTTTTTGTTTGTTTGTTTTTTTTCTGTTCTATAATCTAGGTTCATAGATTTAGAGTTAGAAAAGACCTCTGGGTATATTTAGCCCAATTTCTTCATTCTATAAATGAAAAAATTGAAGAGAAGAGAGGTCAAATGGTTTTTCCAGAGTTACACAGCTAATAAATATCTAAGGTGGGATTTGAACTCAAGGTCTTTGAATCCAAATTTTATTAGTTTTCCTTTATAACTTTAAGCTGTACCGATTCAGTTAGAATGAAGACACAGAATGATTTAGAATGAGAATCATGTAGAAAAAATCCAGATTAAATTCCTGTTGTAAAAAGATAGCCCAGTTATCTTGGTCGGGGAGTTCCTGTTTTCCCTTTTGTAGGGGTTAATGTATGTTATTGATGTTTTACTTATCTCAGGAAGGGGATGAGAAAGATATGTCTTATGCACATGTCCATTGGGATATTTCATATATTTGTCTGTGTCATCAAGTGGATCTGAAGCTTGCAGAATACCCATAGTCTAAGAAATGCGATTATTTGGGACAAGTTATTTTCTTATAGTTTTTGCTTTGTTGGGTTTTGACATGCTATATTTAGAAATATCCACACCCCACAGAATATAAATGAATGTGCTTGCATATGCTTGTATTTGAATGCAGTAAGACACTTAACCCTGATTTTTAAAGGCATACCTAATTTCTGCATAAAATTTGGAATTTAAACTGATCTAAGTCATGTAAAAATTTGCATTCAATAGGCATTACTTTTCAATAAGTTAATGAAAAATCTGCAGAACTAGAGAGTGTATATCTGTAATGAACAATTCTCTGGTTAATAGATACCCAGAGATTCTATAAGGAGTAAATCAGCGGTTCTTGCTATATTATAAAGTAAGTTGCAGATTTTTTTCCAGGCACTAATGCTCAAATCTGCTTTCTGACTGGCGATATATAACCTGACCACCTTTGGAAAGCTCTCCTTATGGTGAATCAAACCTTGATTTCACTTAGAATCCTTTGTATTGTAATCCACGTTAAGATAACATGCTGAGCTAGTAGGTTGCATAAATGTACAATGCAGCTGTCTAAGAATGAGTCCGAGGTGAATAATTTTTGGCTCAAGTCAATATATAAGGTTTTTTTTAAACCCCTCCCCTGCTTTCTTCTTTATATCTTCTGCTTCTTGGATATCATTACCTTTCCCTCTTACCTTGCCTCCAGCATTGAGTAATTACTCACATTCCTTTGAAAACAGGAGCTATTAGCCAAGATGAAACACCAAACTGATACTGATGAGCATCATTTAGCTCCCTTTTGGATTCATGGCTAGTTTGTTTTGTTCTGGGTGCAGCTGTCCTACATATGTGGTCACATTAGCCCACATCTCATTCTTCAATTCCTAATTCTTGTGTAGGTTTTCTTCCATTTTTTCTTCTCTTCCTTTGATTCCCTCTTTCTCATCTTTTCTGTCCTTCTATTCCTTCTTTCCACTTTATTTTTTTCTCTTTTCCCCTTCTCCTTCCTAGGGCTTTCCATAAAACAAGGAACCTTGCACTTTTGAATTACCTCCAGGGTCAAATGCATAATGTAACTGCTTATCTCCTGTTTGATTTCCAACCCCAAACCCTCAGGGGATAGAGTTTTATTGTTGTGGCACAGCCTTGTTCCACTACGGGCTAACAGATCAATTCAGCCTTCAAAAGCATCCTATCACCTGTCGATATGAAATTCTAGCAATTACTGAAGTGGGATGGCTGCAAAGCGGCTGAAAAACATTCCCTATTGATTGGCTCATTGCTCGAGAGAATGATGAACTTGTTTAAGAAAAATTGATCTGACAAATTGATTTTTTTTATCAGAGAATCTTATGAATGCAATCTAAGTCACAATATTTCTTGTCTTGCAATATGTTTTTCCTGAGGAATACTGTGTAATAAAATGACAAATATGGGGTGATCAGAAGATTTCTGAATTGTCCTTTTCAATTCTTGTGTGGAAAAAGCTTCAGGATTTCCTCTAACATTTCCCTTCACCTCTTTCCACATTCTTTTAAAAAACGGACTTTGGCTTTACTAGAAAATAGATTTTTGAAAATTAAGCTTACCTTGTTCAGTTATTAATTCAATAAACATTTAACTTCATACTTTGTGACAGCTTCTGAGGATTCAAAGACAAAAAAAAAACCTGTCTTCAAGGATCTTACATTTTAAAGGAGATGATATATATATACACTAATGCAAAATACATACAAAGAAAATTTTTCATAAAATAATTTCAGAAAGCGAGGGAGAACATTAATACCATTGTGATGGGGAAATGGAATTGAGAAAGGCCTCCAGTAAGGAGATGACATTCAAGTTGGCCCTTCAAAAGAGTTCTAGAATCTAAGAAATTGTAATGAAGTCTATGCATGAATACACCCTTCTTTCTTTCTTGCTTGTCTTCTCATTCCCCATCCTTCCCCATTTTCTCTAGGGCAGACTAATTTTAAGGTTCCCTGGCCATGGACAAAACCCTGTAATACAGACTGTGTTTTCTCATGTGTGGTATTTAGGGTAGGTATAAGCTGATGAGGAATTTAAGTGTGGCCTAAGATATTCCTGTCTCCTAATAGCCCTTGGAACTATTCAAATCCTCATGATGACAGATTGTGGACCCCAGGTTATATACCATTGGAGCGGACTGCCAGACATCTAACATGTCTGAGCAGCTGGTAGGTAGAGAAAGTCTACAAGATGTGATTTGAGGAGTACCAGAAGGCCCCACCTGCCTATAAATATCTCCCCCATCAGTCTGTCACAGCTTAGCCCCCACTTTCCAAAACTAGCTTGACATTTCCTGGTAGGTTAGGTAGCAAAATGAATGTGGGAGGGAGGTGTTTGTTAAAAATTCACAAGTTACCTGGACCTTCTAGCTTTCTTTAACTCAGGGAAAGGATTAATTAATTCTACTAGGAACACAATGAGTCCTGAAAAGATGAAGACCTAGGAAAATGTTAGTCCAAAGAGGGTGAAAAAGAGAAGTACCCAGGAGCTCAGGATGGGGAAGAATAATGGTAATGGGAAGAGGTATTAGAAGTATAGGTTGTGTGCCATCCACACTAGGTGCCTGGGAGGGGGGAGGCCAAAATGAAGAAGCAGCTTAAAACAAAGGAGATTAAAAACAGATTTGACTTATTTCATAATTTTGGTTTCTAAGAACCCTGCTACTTTTCTTGATTCTCCCTCTCCATAAAGACCTTCCCTCAATTACTTTGTTCCTTTTCTTTTTTTTTTTCTTTTCCTTTTTAAATGTTGTATAGGTTTTTCTCTCCTTGAAGGTGAGAACTATTTATTTTATTTTATTGTTTGTTTGTTTTGGTTTTGTTTCTGTTTTTGGCTTTATATCCTAAGCACCTAGCCTATAGCACATGGCAGGTACATATAAGACCTGAGTCCAAATACAACCTTAGGCTAACTGTGTGATCCCAAGCAAGGTCTGTAACCTCTCTTATTCAGTTTTCTCATCTATAAAATGGAGATCATTCCTGGGATTATTTTAAGGATCAAATGAAAAAATAATTATAAAGTGCTCAGCTTAGTATCTGGCATCTAGTAAGCCTATATAATTGTTAGCTATTATTATTACTGATAATAACAATAAGTATTTATTGATCAATTGATTATTTATAAGTTCCATAAAGTTGGTTAGATTAGTCCCTTTACTCAAAGAATGTGCTGGGGGGAATTGGGAGACCATAAAGAGACTGGAAATTAAAATGACTGATAAATATACATGTTTGAAATGCCTGCATGCAAAAGAATTCCACCAAGATCTACACTAAACTTTCCATGTCCTACTCAAGACTAGAATATTTGTAAGAAAGTTAAGCTCCGTTTTTTTCTGCTTTCAATCTAACTTTCCTGTCTTATTTTATATCATTACTCTTCACTTACTCTATGGTCCAAACTGTTTTACAACTTCAGAAAGTATACACATTAGTCCCATCTCCCTTGTCCACATCTTTGTATCTTCCAACCCTGGAATGAATGCACTCTTTCCCTCTTTCGCTTATCTTTTAGAATCACTACTTTCCTTCAAACTCAATTCAATTAATATCTCCTTTAAGAAGCTTTCTCTGATCCCCACAGTTCCTAATTTCCTCTTCATTAAAAAAAAAAAAAATCATTCAGTCATTCCTTTGTTTGTTTGTTTTTACTTTAGTTAGTCCCTAACTTCTACTTGCTCTCTGGTGACTGGATTCTATCTGAAGGGAGTGACTTTCTGCGGATGGCTAGTCAGCAGTTACATTTTGTTGAGCTTAGAAAGCTGGGAATCAATCAGGAGCCCATGGAACATAATGCATATATCTTTTTGAATCCTTCTTGTATGAATGAATATGTCTTTGAAATCTGTTTCTATACAATCGATAAATCTTTACTAGTGCATATTCATCCCTAACTTCTCAGTTACTTTGGCTTAATAGTGATATTCCTTCTTATTCTTCAGATTTAAAGGAATGAAGAAGGTACTGCTTCCTTCATTTCCTAATCCCATCTATGAGCAGATAATTTTTTAAATATTTAAAATTCTCTCCTACCAATGAATAAAGTATGGAAAGGAAAATGTTTATGTCAAATATGCAAAGTCCAGCAAAAGACATTCCCTCATTGGCCAAGTCTCAGATTGTCTCATTCTGTATTTTAAGTCTCTTACCTCTGTGGCAAAGGATGGGCAGCATGATTCATTTTCCATCCTTTGGATCTCTGGAAACCTAGTTCATCATTGCATTGATCAGATTATTTTTCAAGGGGTGCACTCAGAATGTTCAAAATGGTAAAAAAAATTAGTGAGAACTATATTAGGTGCTTGCTATTTTCACAGGTGATTTTTTATAATGGATATGAATTAATTGTGTGTTGTCATATCTGAAAGAGATAATCATAAAGCAATTGAATTGATTGTAAAATACTTGAGAATATTTCCAGGAAACATGTTTTGAGACCACTTTTTATTCATAAACACTGTCTTAAAGAAATGCTGCCAGAAGATGATATGTGAAAGTATCTATGTTGATTGAGCAGTGTATAGAATGTCAAGCTCAGAGTCAAGAAGACCCAAGTTCAAATCTAGCGTCAGATACTTACCAGCTGTGTTACCCTATCCTTCATGAGTTCAAATTTAGTCTCAGACACTTAGTACCTCAGTGACTCTGGGTAAGTCACTTCACCTTTTTTGCTTTGGTTTCCTCATCTGTTAAATGAACTAGAGAAGGAAATGGCAAACCATTCTAGTATCTTTGCAAAGAAAAATCCCAAATGGGGTCACAAAGAATTGGCCACCACTGAAATGACTCAACAACAACAACAACAACAACAACAACAACAACAACAACAACAACAACAACAACAACACATTGATGGGAGGTCATTGTACAGAAACATGAATATCAATTTTATAGTTAAGAAATCTGAATTTGAATCAGAGTTCTGCTACTTGAATTTGAGTGTCAGATACTTAACTATTCTAGGCTCAATTTTCTTATCTGTAAAATGAAGAGATTAGAATAAAGGACCTCTAACACCCCTGTTCTTAATTTGTGATAATTGAGAGGTATTAAGTAGAAAGTGCCTTGAGCTTGTGATTCTTAATTGTGGCCTGTAAACTTAAACAAACAAACAAACTCTAAAATAAACAAGCGAATTAAGTAATGCTTAAACAAAATAAACAAATATAATTAAACAAATAAATAAATTGGTAAAAAAAATGTGAAAAGCTATTTCAACACAGTTGATCTTTTTTATTCCTCTGTTTTAATTTATGCATTTAAAATATTATTCTTCAAAGATATTCATAGGCTTTATGGTAACATCCAAAACAGAAAAACAAAAACCCACAAAATCGTAAGAACCCTTGATTTACACTTGCATTAGTTAATTTGATTTGGAATATACTACAAGATTTCCATTATAAAATGTCAGAAGTGGAAGAGACTTTGGAGTCATCCAGTCCAAAATTCTTTTACAGCATTCCTGACACAATGTTACCTGACCTTTGAATACTTCTTGTAACATGTGATCTGCTTAGAATGTGAGGTCTGATACCCTTTGAGCCTTTCATTCTCAATGTGATTTTCTTTTTATGGGTTCCTCCAGAGTAGACTGGATATTGTATTAAATTTAAAGGAATCACACTTAAATTCTTCTACAATCTAATTTTCCCTCCTGCTCAGAAGCTAATAAACAGGTGGACTTTTGAAGAAGCTAGTGCCAGGAAAAGGGACGGTACCTGCTGGTTGTGACTAAAACAGAGACCTCTTGTTTCAAGTACTTCCCAGATAGCATGTGGGCTCTTTTCAATGCAAGACTCTGCTTTCAGCAAAATTGTTAATTATAGATCATAATAAGCTGCTAGGAGCAAAACACACACATAATTTGAAAGTGAAATGAGGCACAGTACATAGATAAAGCAATTGTTTGTTTAAGAGGTGATTAGCAGCAACAAAACAAGCAAACTGATACTTGAACCTGAAAGAAAAGACACACGTTTGGAAATGTTTTACTATTTGCCTGTTGGTGCTTTGTAGCCTATTGCAAAGTTAAGTATGTGCTGGAATCAGTGGTTTTTTTTTTTTTTTTTTTATTTTGTTGTTGTTGTTGTTTTTGTTGTTTTTTTTTAATGTGATGGAAGGAAGGGCTATGCCATTTATTCATAATGTGTTTCTCCTTTTGCTTCTCAAAAAAACTCTAGTGACTCCCTATTATCTTTAGGATCAAATATGATCTCTGACATTTAATTCCTTTCACACTACTTCCCACTTTTCTAGTATTCTTAGAATGCTCATTTGAGCCATACTGATCCACTCACTATTCTGCATAAGTTGTGTTTTGTCTCTTCTCCAGGACTTCTTGCTGGCTATCCATCAAGGCTGGAATATACTCTCTTACCACCTTTGTATCCCTCCTGGTATCCCTGGTTGCCTCAGTCATTCAGCTCAAGCATAGCTTTCTTCATGGTCTTCCTCAGATCCTAGATCAACACCTCCTCAAACTCCCAAGTATTCTTTTTGTATATATAGGGCACACACACATACTCTTATGCATGCATGCACATATAAATACGTACCTATGTGTGCATTTGCCCTCATTAGAATGTAAGCTTTCTGAGGGCAGGAGACTGTTTCACTTTTTTATTATTACATACTCAAGTGCTTTGCCCAAGGCCTGGCACATTGCACATAATAAATACTTATTGAATGATTTTAGAGCAAAAATGATGTTAAGAAAACAGTATGACAGAAAGGAGGGAAGAAAGAGAAGTATCTCAGCTTCTTAAAAATACACACAACCGAGATTTAAATTGTTCTGAACTATGATAAATTATAAACCTTTAAAATCACTGTAATCACTGAATGAACAAAACAATTTGTCTTGGATAATTATGCCTTTTTAGATTCCTTCATGTTCAAGCATTTTTCTTTCTTTCTTTTTCTTTTTCCTAAATGTTATACTTGCATTGTGTGCTATGTCAAAGAGTGTTAATCTCAATGTGGAAGCATTGTGGCTGTCTGCTAGAGATATTGAGCCCAGAAATATTCAGTTCAGACCCAGTTAGACTAAAACTCCATTAACACTTTAAAATGACATTTTCTGACAACAGTCTCTAAGTAACTACTCAACTGCAGACTTTGGGGATTGGACTGCGATATTATACAGGGGTTCTACCTGAGTAGTCATTATTGGCTCAGATCTTAACCTCAAATTACATAGAAAAATGAGTGCATCTTAGATTCATGTTCTATAATGAACAAGGACATAATAACTTCATTATTAGTACTGATTACAGAGGTTTGATAACCACTGAAGGTAATAGGAATAATAAGCATAATGCACATTTCTCTAATGCTTTACAATGACAAAGAACCTTCCATAAAATTTCATTTCATTTCTTTAACATCCTTTCCAGGAAGGCAGAACCTAATAGTGTTACCCCTTTTTTAGACTTGAGGAAGTTGAATGATTCACCAATTCACCAACACAGTTATTAAACTGGTAGGGACTAGTCTAGGCCATCAATCCTCCTACTCTAAGTTCAGGTCTTGGATTTACAGGCAGTGTATCACTTTCTTTCCAAATAACCTTTGAAGATTTTCCTTAACTATTTTGTATACTCAAAGTTCAAATTTCCTAATTGTTCAAGTCCAGAGGTGATATAATTGAGACTTACCAGAGTCAATGGCTACATTAAGGCTAAATTTCAGGCCCAAGGCCAATCTAATATCAAAATTCATAGCAGTATTAGGGTAGGGTGTGTGTGTGTGTGTGTGTGTGTGTGTGTGTGTGTGTGTGTGTAATTTCTGCTCATTTGGTATGTTAGCTTTGAGAAGTCCAGTAATTGAAACTTATTCTCTATCTTATGTGATTTCTTTAAAGTCTGGACATGTAAAGACAATAGTAATTTTATATGTTCAGTTCTTTTTGTGTTGTCTCAATCAATTATATATAGGTAAATCATACAACAGCAGAATCCATTGATTCTTAAAGAGTAAATAATGGAAAAACAATTGAATAAAAACATTGAACTTTGTGGCCACATCTGACAATGTTAGCAACATTCTGTCTTAGCAGTCTACTACTACTCTGCCAAGAGAAAAAACATCTTAGATATTCAATAAATACTGATCACTGATGTTTCAATATTTGTTTTAAAGGGCCTTTATTGGTAAAATTTTCACAAATCAAAATTCAAGGAATTAGAAAATTTGGAGTAATATAAAGTCTTCTTTTCCCCCCATTTGTCTGTCCTGCTTCCTTCCCTGGCACCTTTGGGGGCATTGAGAGTTAATCTAGATTCTCTATCAAAACTTAAGTTGTTCATGACTCCACACAGGATCATGTAACTGAATGTGTGTGTGTGGGGGTGGGTTGCAAAAAAAATTGTCAACAGTAAAAGGTATCAGATATTCAGTCAAGATTTAATTCTTTATATAAAAGTAAACTTGCCTATCCATCTAATTAATATACAAATTTGCTTTCTTTAATATTTAATAAATGGTAAAATTATATATACACATATATACCAAAGAATTGTTTTAAAATAAATTCCTTCATGATTTATTATCTGTAAATGTTTGAGTTGTATATTTTTACTCATGATCAATAAATATTTCTCCCACAAAAAAGGGGTCACGAGTGGAAAAAGTTTAAGAAGTGGTACATTGAATAAAGTACCAGGCCTGAAATTACAAAAAACTATCTTCCTGAGTTCAAATCTGGCCTCATATACATTCTGGTCTGAATAAGTGACCCTGAATAAATAATTTAATCTTGTTTATCTCAGTTTCCTCATCTGTAAAAAGAACTGAAGAAAGAAATGAAAACCATCCTTGCCAAGAAAATCCCAAATGGATTCTTAAAGAGATGGACATGACTAAAAAAGGTTAAACAACTATAACACAAATTTCCTCAAGAAACAACAAAAAAGTCCCACTAAAGTTTTTCACTTCTTCTAGGAAAGAAAGACATTACTTATTTCAGAAAACTTATCTTTCCATGGCTGCTTATTATGTTTTTTCTAATGTTTGGTTTATAGGGCCTTGGGATTTATGGAGCTGTTCTGGAACAGAGGACTTAAGGGAGAGCTAGCAGAGTGCATGCCTGTTTGTAACTTCCTTAGATGATGTAAGGCTGCATCCCCCTCCAAAGGGTTGTCTGTGGCTAAGTCTCATGCCAGTTGTAAATGGTACAACAGGCTAGGAGAATTAAAAATCCAAACCCTATTAACATCTAGAGCTGCAAATATATAGCCCCAGAGGCAAGGGAGGCTGGAAGAAGGCTGAAAGCATGCTATATTCTTAAGAATTAGGGTAGCCAATAATCCCATAAACAGAAACAGACCTTAACATGGTTGTTAGTGATTGGACGCACCAGGATGCATGTTTTTATTCACCCTAACTGGCCAGATGCATTATGAGCTATAAATTGGACTCGGGGCAGGATGGAGAAGCACTAATTCAGGGGCCATTTATTCTGCATCAGACCTTTGGAGGTTTGCTTTTTGAGGCAGGTCTACTGAAAGGTTTCCACTTACTTTGTGCTGGCTTTCAGTGAAATGCTAATGAGATTTTTTTTTTTTTTGGAAATTCTTAGCAAGCCTTAAATGTATGATTAACAGGTTTCTTAGTAAAGTGACTCCTGCATTTACATATGCAATGTCATTTTCTCAAAGTACATCCATTTAAATCACTTTCTGATAGTTTGTTTTAAAAAATCCATTCCTTTCTCCTTCTATTTCCTTTGGTTATTATTGAGCACCTCATTGTGAGCATCTTGGAGATATTCAAGGGTTTCTGGGAGGGGCAGAAAGACTGTAGACCTGTCTACAGAGGAGTCCCTTGGCCCCAACCATTCATCTAGTGACCATGTGGGCCTGATAAACAATGTGAAACCTCTCAGCTCTGTGGCTTTTGTGCTTATATGTATGTCTCTCCCTGGACAGTTGCAAGAGACACCAAAACTTGTCTTCATTAGGGCTTGTCTGACTCATAACCCAATTAATGATGTCAAGAAGTGAAACATAGTCCCAGAGCCCAGCTGCCTTTTGAAAGCAAGTCCCAACCTGTTTGGAGCAGTAACAAATGAGACATCAGAGAGAGCAACTGTGAATTCACTCTCCCATGCACATGCAAATAGGGATTTCAGAAAAGCAGCAGTGGGTGTGTGGGGGATGTCAGTTCAACGTTCTGAGGTGGGGCTACGTGCTCTTGTTCTTGAAAGCAGGAGGGATCAAAAGCCCATCCGGCAGACTGACTCTGCAGGGGTCTGAGCTGCTTCCCTGGACCTGCTACATTTATGGCCTGGTCTTTTCCTGAACCAAGGGTTTGAGGGCACGGTTCATGTCTGTTCATCTTTTTGTCCTCTATTCTGTTTAGCTCAAGAGTAGGTATTTAATACATATTTGTAGAATTAAATAAGATGGCCAAATCACTGGAAGATGGAAACTGAATTTCTTTTGGGAGAAACTGTAAATTATTTGGACAGAAATAAGATAGTTCTTTAATTGGGAGCTTGCTGGTTTTAATTGGGTTTGATTATTATCATGTTCATTAATATTATCATTATTGTTAGTTTTATTGATATATTATTTTTTAATCACTATCAGTTCTCCCTGTCCACCATAAAATTCTCACACTCTCATTTGTAGAAGTTAAGAAATAAAACAATTGGCACTTATCAGTCAGTATAGTTAAAAGTCAAGGTTTTAATACCAAAGAGTACAATCTAATTTCTGGGTGAATACTAGTATTCTGAAGGGCAAAGGAGGATGGGGGAAAAAAAGAAACTTCTGTTCAATTGGTATTGTTAGCTTTGGAAAGTTCAATAATTGAGACCTTTATTCCATGTCTTAAGTGATTTCCTTAAAGGCTGGGAATGTTAAAACAACAGTTATTTTTGGTTGTCAGTTGAAACTTTTCTTTATTATAAAGAAAGATAGTTCAATAAAAGTATCTCAGATGGGCAGAACTAAGATGGTGAAATGATAGAAAACTGTGTGATGAGCTCCCATCCACAAACTCCTTTAAATAGATCTAGAAAAATGCACCAGATCTAATCTTGATGTGGTAATCCAGAGAACATCACACCGTGTCATTCATCTACCCTAGCTCAGCATGGAAGAAAAGACTGGAAGATCTGTGGACACTGTGTTTCTTTAGCACTGCTGGCTGAGTACCATGTCTACAGGAGATCCCAGACTAGACTAGGACACTGTGACAAGAACAGGTGTAAAATGGTACCTTTATTGCCTGAGTTCTGGATTAAAGATCCAGGGGTGGCCTGAGAAGGGAACTGGTATGGGAGAATAGGGTAGGATGCAAAGGAGAAAGTTTAGAAGCCAGCAGTTGCAGAAGTGTGCCCCCAGGGGATATAGGATTTCTGCTGGGGCCTACAGATGAATAGGAATCCCAGACCAAAAAGAGAGTCTACAATCCTACCACTGACCTAAAAGAAATTTCTAACTGTCTGATAGAAACAGTCCAAATGAGTTTTTTCTTGCATAGACTCAAACCCAAGCCAGAAATTTATAGAGCTCAGAACAGGAAGGAAGCAATCAGATTTTGCTCTGAATTACATCATTTGGGGAACACTGAAAGCTTGCAAGTCTCTCAAATCCTGGAATAACACAACATTCAGTACCCCAAGGAAGTAGTAATAATATCAGCCCAGACTTTTCCTTCAGAAATGCTGCAGAGCACATTCTTAACACCCATTCTGAAGTCAGGAAGTAGACTAGAAGAATGGGCAAACAAACAAAAAAAGAACTCTATCATAAAGAGCTATTATGGCAGCAGGAATTCTCAAATCCAAATCCAGAAGAGAATGACTCCAAAAATACCTAACAAAGTATCAGAGAAAAACACAATTGGGCACAGATTCAACTAAAATTCCTAGAAGAGATGAAGCAAAAGTTTAAAAATAATTAAAAAGGTTTTTACTAGTGGAATGGGAATATTTGAGGAAAAAATTGGAAAAGTAATGAGAGCTTTGGAAGAAAGATTTGGAAAGGGAATTAACATTTTGGCAAAAAGAAGTATAAAACTTTGCCCAAGCAACAAACTGAAAATCAGAATGGATCAAATAGAAATCAGGCACTCCATAAGGCAACAAGAACTATTAAAGCTAAGTCAAAAGGCAGAAAAAAGTAGAAAAAATTATTTATCTTGTAATAAAAACAATTGACCTAGAAAATAGATTGAAGAGAAAAAAAATTAAGAATCATTGAACTACTTGAACATTATGACAAAAAAAAAAAGAAAATAGATATATTTCAAGGCATCTTAAAAGAAAACTGTTCAGATTTCTTAAATCTTAAATCTAAGGGACAAAGTGGAAATGGAAAGAAACCAAGGTCATTTCCTGAAAAAAATTTAAAATGAAAACTCCCAGGAACATCATAGGTAAAATCCAGAGCCTCTTGGTCAAAGAAAAAATGCTACAGGTAATTAGAAAGAAAGGATTCAAGTAAAAAGGACCATAATCAGGCTCACATATGATTTAGCAACCACCACTACCATAAAGAAGTGAGAACTTGGAATATGATATTCAAGAAAGCAAAGGATATGAATTTACAGCCAAGAATGAAATCTATCAAACCTAAGTATAAAGCTACAGGGAATGGGGTGTGGGGTGAGAAGGTACCTTTAATGAAAAAAGGACTTTGAAGCATTTCTTTTGAAAAGACTAGAATTGTAGAAAAACTTCGAAATTCAAACAAAGGAGTGAGAAGAAACATGAAAAAGTAAACAAAAATGAATAATAAAAAACTAAAAAAGGATAAGCTGCTTTTATTAAAATATGGGGGAAGAATACAAGTGTCTCTTAATCCCTAGGGTTAGGAGAGTCCAATTAGACAAAATCTAAGAGTTATTCTCTTTTGTCTTGATGATTTTAGAAATAGAAAAAGGGCAATAGGAATAAATATATAGTGGGGGGAGCACAGAAAATTAGGGGAAATCATACCACATAATCTGGGTACACAAGAAGGTATCTATACAAACAAGGAGATGAGGTTTTGCAGGGCAGAGACTGTCACTTGAGCCTTACTCTTATCTGAACTGGTCAAAGGAAGAAAAAACTCAGACACACAGAATTGGGTACAGAAATACATTTTATTTAAAACAAGGAAATAGGAGGCATAGGAGAAAAGGGGAAATTAGAGGGAAGATAAGAGTAAGGGAGGGATTAGTTCTAAGCAAAACAAATTATAAAAATGTACAAAAATATTTAGAGCTTTTTTTTTGAGATGGCAAATAATGGAAAGCTATAGAAATGCTCATACATGGGAGAATGGATAAACAAGTCATGATATATAAATATGATGGAATACTATTATGGGAAAGTTTTATTAGCATAATAACCAAAAAGAATTCCAGAAGAATAATGAGGAAACATACTTTTCACCTCCTGATAGAGAGTAAAAAACTCACATTGGAGAATGAGACTTTTTTTTAGGACATGGCCAGTTTGTATATTTATTTAAATTAACTGCATGTTTGTAAAGGTTTCCTTTTCCATATGTTCTCAATGGGAGAGGGGATGAGATAAAAAGGAAATTGGTGAAAAAATATATATGTATATTTATTTACATGTATTCACATAAATTACATAAATATTTGTAGAAATATATTATAAAGAGGCATAATATATATTTATATGATATACAAACACATAATATAAGATGAAATGAGATATATTAGAAAGCCTAGGAAATCTGATCAACACAATGACCAACCAAAATTCCTGAGGACTCATGATGAAACACGCTGCTAACTTACTGATAGAGAGGTAGTGGATCCAAAGTGCAGACTGACATATATTTTTATTAGACATGGCTAATGTAAAATTTGTTTTATTTGACTTTATATGTTTATAATACAGGTTTTGTTTTTTTCTCTCAGTGTAGGATGGAGGGGAGTAGGAAAGAGAGAAGGCTAAACTTTGTTCAAAACAAAATAAAATAAAAATTAAAATATCCCATAAAATAACTATATATGACAATGTATTCAGCATGTTTCCCTAGTGATCCCCTATCACTCTGCTGAAAGGAGTGATATTTCATTATCAGTCCTCTGGGAGCATTATTGGTTTTTTAGTTATTTGGAGTTCATATTCTTTATAGTTTAATTGATATTTATTTCAATGTGTATTTTTAAAAAGTGGATAAAAAGGTTTTTTTTTTTTTAAATCCTACTAGTGTTTGTTGATGTCATATCTCTTCTAGTTGAAAAATTGTCACTATATACCTAATTTTCCTGTTCTGAATCAGGGGTTGTTTATCCGTTTCAGGTGTGTGTTCATTTTTTACATTGAAGCAGCTAGGAAAAAAAAATAGTTATTGAAAATAAGATATCTGATTCTTTCAAATTCTATAATTTTTAGAAGTTACTAAAGTTAAATTATTGCATTGATTACTCAGAGTTATCTATCTCATTCCTATCAAAAATAACTTCTTTATTATCAGATACAGATCCTTTATAATGAAGAAAACTGATTAAGAGTTGAAGCCAAAGTTGAGGTGAGAACAGAAAAAAAATTAGAAACTAAAATGTTACTTTTTAAAAAGGCATTTGAAAAAATACCTCCAAGTCTCCCCTGATCTTGTGTCCTGTAATAAATATCCTTTCTGAAAACTGCTTCTAGAATCTTTAATGTAACAGGTGGTCAGAAGCTTCGTTTTACTTCTTGCCCTGGCCAGACAGCAGCATCTCAGGGAGGGCGTGGTTCCCAGGATAGAGAAGGGAATCACAGTAGACTGAGAGGGAAAGGGGGGAGTGCTCCATTGTATCCTGCCATCACATCTGCAGAGTCTTACGTTTTCCTTAGAGGCCTCTTTCCCTGGTGCTGACTAGGCCCAATGCTGTTTGGTTTATAGGCTCTTGACAAGATGACAGCCTATGGTGATGAGGGAGGCAGTTGAATACCCCAGACCCCCAGGGATCCCTTTCTTATGTTGCAGCCAAGTGCTGCTCAGTTGTGAGCTCAGGAAACAAAACATTCTTTGTTGCTTAAACTGAAATCATTCCCATGGCTGAGTGTTCTCCCAGTGGTCTTGTTATTAACAATACTTCCTCCTCCTCTTCCCCCACCAAGGCCCCTCTCCCCACTTTTCATCTCCCCTCCCCTTGTAAACCCCTTCTACTCCTCCCAGTTCCTTACTTCCTTGCCTTCTATGATTCCATCATGTTGTACCTTTGAAGCCTGATGTAGCTAACAGGATCTAGGCAAAGCTAGTGGCCCTGGAGACTTACTGGGAATAATCAAAGGCGAGGCAAACAGACTTGGAAATATTTGGCATATGTAGTTGCCATGAGAAATGTAGGCAGACTACAGAAATACCATCCTGTCCACCTCGCCAGCTAAGGAAACAAACATTCAGCCTTGGATGGATAATGAATGATCCTGAGAGAACTTGAAAAATGCCAGGGAGACGGGCTTTCCCCTCTGCCAAAGGGCGGATTCATTCATCTGGAATAATCTGAGTATTGCTCAAAGTTACTGACACACTGTTATTAATGATAATTATTTGTGGAGCACCCACAGTTGACTTGGACCTTACTAGGTATTGAAGAAAGGATGTACTCCCTTGCCTTGGCCCTCAGCTGTAAATCAGACAGTAAAAACAACCCAGAGTTAAAAATACACCAGCTGGGAAAGTGGCGAAATCCCAGAGTGACTGCTTACAGTTGTGTTGGGGCCCAGGTGTCGGGGTAATTTGGAGGTAATTCTGGCATCAGGATTTCCCCAGTCACCCTGTGCATCTCTAATAAACAGGAATCAGAATGATTAAAAGCAGAGATGGGTCTGACTGCAGGAGGAGCTGAGTGGTGAGGCAGAAAGGGCACTGGCCCCGGGACAGAAGGCACGCCACATGTCATTTATTCAGGTTTCTGCTATCGATCATGTGGATGCTGGGTGGAGGACCAATGGCTGGCTCTATGTAGACCTATCTTTTCCCTTCCTGTTCATCACACTGAGTAAGGCTTAATAAATGAACATTACAAAGTACTCAGAAATGCCTCAAAGAAATAGATGTTTGAGCAGTGCCAGAGGAAAGTTGTATTTGTTAAGAAAATAGAAATGAGCAGCTCTGAGCAACTGTGGAAATCAGAAAAGGAATAACCTCTCTGGGTAAAGAAGTCTTGACTGGGGGTTAAGCCTTTTCAAAGATGGGGGATAGAGAAGAGGGTAAAAAGAAAGGAAGAGGGAGAAAGGGCGAGAGGAGAGGGGGGAGACAGGAACAGAAAGGAGAAGGGAGGGAAGTTAACTGCTGAAGTTTCAGTATGGGAAAGATAGATTTATAACACAGGGTGCCTCAAGCCCAGGACTATTCTCTTCAGTTTGGCCATCAAGAAAGCTGCTTCACACTCCTGGGTAATCTGCTGGGGATAAATAACCAAATGGGGCCCCCGAGTAAGCCAATAGTGAGGTACTCAGTTTTTAGAAGACCGAAAACTTCCCAGTAATGGTGGGAATTCCCCTCTCCTCCAGCTATTCCAAGCAGGTATTCCAAGCTTCCCTCCTTCTCTCACCCTTTCTCCCTCTTCCTTTCTTTTTACCCTCTTCTCTAACCCCCATCTCTGAAAAGAATTATATAGGAGGGAAACAGATATTAATTTTTTGGAGAGTTGGAGCCTCATAACTGAACAGGGGAGCCCGGGAAAGAGAAGGAAGGAGAAAAGAAAAGAGAAAAAGGGAAGTAAGGAAGGGAGTAGAAATAAAGGAAGGGAGAGGAGGAGAGAAGAGATAAGAAGGAAGAAAAGTAAAGATATGGGGAGAAGAAAAGAGGAAGCGGGGAGTGAGAATAAGGGAGCAGAAGGAAAAAACATCAATAGTGAATCAAGCTTGACAGCCAGTCCCCACCATTATTGGGCAGTTTGAGGTCCAGTTTAAAAGCTGAGTTCCTCACAGTTTGCTTGCTCAGGTGCCCCATTTGGTTATTTACCCCCAGCAGATTACCCAGGAGTGTGAAACAGCATTCTTGATGGCTAAACTGAAGAGAATAGCCCTGGGGAATGAGGCACCTTGTGTTGTAAATCAATCTCTCCCCTACAAAAAACTTCTGCAGTTAAACATTACAAGGTGAAGAGTTGCATCCCCTTGTGGGACATCCAGCGGTGATTACCATGTTAGCAGAGGATATTGTGTTTCTGTAAATGCTCTGAAGGAAGACAGGGATTTTCCTCTTGGGATTCCGTTTCCTGCCTATGTAAGCACCTGCTTACATGAAGACTGGGAAGGTCTTCAGTTACAATCTGTGATTGTTTTGGGGGTGGCCAATTTAGAAACAAAGGTATCAAAGCCTGGATTGAATAAATTTCTTCATAATTTCATTTCTTATTCATACAATGACAAGATAACAACAATAAAACACTTTCTTTCAGTAAATGGAGGATGGTTTTCTGTGCTTGGAAATGAATCAGGGTCCTAGTGTGGGGACTAATTATTTCTCTCAATTTTATTTTCGTGGAGTATTCCTGAACCAAGGCAAGGTAGATTGCTCATCTCCACAGTACAGTGGAGTTACACCTGCAAGAAATCACTCTGTGCAACTGTGTTAATGAGCTGAGAGCACTGTGTGTCCCATGATGATATCTTGAGAAAATGCAAACTCAAAATGAGCAAATCAAGGGTTGATTTTCATTTTGTCTGCACTTCATTGTTAGTTTTCGTTTTTTTTTTTTTTGCTCAAGCCAAACCACAGGTAGTTTTGTTTTTATTTCCTGATGAATGGCCAATGGATTTGCTCACTATTTTACATTTCCCAGACTCCCTTGTTCACTTGTGAGGTTCCAACTCTCAAAAAAATAATTTCTGTTTCCCTCCTATATAATTCTTGCTTAGCTGTTTGGAATGCCGGGGGGCCAAATAAAAGGCAGGCTGTGTTACCATTGCAAAAATCCATATAAAAGCTAATGATGTGGGATCCTCTGAAGGTTTCAGAATCTGTGTTTAGTTTGGACGGGCATCCCTCAATTAAAATGCTTATCCAAAGCTCATCTACTAAGCACTTCACAAATCCCTTCACACCAACTGACCCACTTGTTCCATTCTCATCAACCCCCCATGTCCTTTAAAAGCTTTTTTCACTATTCCACCGATGACTTTTGTCTCTCTCAATGCAGTCTTTCCTTTCTATAAATTTTCCAGGGCAAGGATTCCTAACCTTTTTTGTGTTTGTTGTCCTAGACCCCTTTAGCATCATACTTAAGCCTATGAGCCCCTTCTACAAATAATTTTTAAGTGTGTAAACATATAGAGAATGGCAAAAAACCAAATTATTTTAAATGCAGATATCAATTTTTTTAAGCGTATGGAATCAAGGTTATAAATCCCTCTTTAGAGAATTGTCTCTAATGTATGAGACTTTTCTCCCTTTCTCTCATCTATGATCCATTCCAGAAATGAACTTTTCCCTTGGTATTTGTTGAAACTTTTCATGGAATGGGTACATCTTTAGATGTTCACATTCAGTTCATGAAATGTGGTCTTTGGTGAAGTCTTCTCTGAAAGTAACAGAAAAAAAATCTTTTTCACTGGGCTTCTCAAATATCCTATATATTTATCTTGTGTGTAAAGTCATAGGCAATGCCAGCTGAGTATAAATTCTGCCAATTTCTGCCATGTTGGAAAGGCTTCAAGTAGTATACCGATAACTGAATACATTTATTGTTTTAGGATATATCTGGAGAGATGTGACACCAACTGTCTTCATATTTGAAAAATCATTTTTGAGGGCTAAAGAATCAGGAATAATAGGTAGAAATCGCAATGTCAGTGAGGAGTCTTTTTTGTGTCTAACTTAAACTAGATGTTCCTTTCAACTGTAAAATTCTATAGTTTTATGATCTGTATTTATAAGTACAGAGAAGTTTATCACTAGTAGGATTCAAGTTGATGAATTCTTTGCTCTTTGTAACTCATAATAATCAGAAAAGACATTAAAAATGATCCTCTGTTTTATGCAACTTCCTGTTCTTCCACAGTGATGGTAGTAGGGGTTTGAAAAGGGGATTATATGTATTAAGAGGCATTCAGGTTTTAGACCATCTTTTGGTATTTTAGATGTGAGACCTTTGACCACAGTGAATTAACATACTCTCAGAAGAAGTGAACCATATAAATATTAATATTCTTATGAAAAATGAAACTAGAAGGCAAAAAGAAGTGATAGCTAAAGGGAAAAACCCTTGGAAAATCAAACAAAGGACTTGGTAGAATTGATTTAATCACATGCCAAAAAGCAACAACAATAAAATATTTATATACAATATGACAGAAGCTAAGCATGGACAAACACCTAATACTGTATACCAAGATAAAGTCGAAATGGCTTCATGATTTAGACATAAAGGGTGATGCTATAAGCAAATTAAGAGAAAAATGGGGAGTCTACTTCTCAGATCTCTGGAGAAGGAAGGAATTTATGGCCAAAGAAAAACTAGAGAATATTATGAAATGCAAAATGCATAATTTTGATTATATTAAATTAAGAAATTTTTGTATTAACAAAACCAATTCAGACAAGATTAGAAGGGAAGCAGAAAACTGGGGAAAAAATTTTACATCCAAGGGTTTTGATAAAAGCCTCATTTCTGAAATATATAGACAATTGACTCAAATTTATAAGAATATAAGCCATTCATCAATTGATAAATGGTCAAAAAATATGAACAGATCATTTTCAGATGAAGTTAAAACCATTTCTAGTTGTATGGAAAAGTGCTCTAAATCATGATTGATTAGGCAAATGCAAATTAAGACAACTCTGAGGTACCACTGCACACTTCTCAGATTGGCTAAGACAGGAAAAGATAATGATAAATGTTGGAGGGGATGTGAAAAAACTGGGACACATTGTTGGTGGAGTTTTGAATTGATCCAACCATTCTGGAGAGCAATTTGGAATTATCCCCAAAGGTCTATTAAACTGTGTGTATCCTTTGATTCAGCAGTGTTACTACTGGGCCTATATCCCAAAGAAATCTTAAAGGAGGGAAAGGGACCCACATGTGCAAAAGTGTTTGTGGCAGCCCTCTTTGTAGTGGCAAGAAACTGGAAACTGAGTGGATGCCCATCAGTTGGAGAATGGCTGAATAAATTACGGTATATGAATGCTATGGAATATTATCGTTCTGTAAGTAATGATCAGCAGGATGATTTCAGAAATCTGAATTTCTTAACTGATGCCGAGTGAAGTGAGTAGAACCAAAAAAACATTGTAAACAGCAACAATAAGATTATATAATGATCAATTCTGATGGACGTGGCTCTTTTTGGCAATGGGGTGACTCAGGCCAGTTCTAGTAAATTTATCATGGGGAGAGCCATCTTCATCCAGAAAGCGTACTGTGGGTACTGAGTGTAGATCACAGCATAGTATTTTTATCTTTTTGTTGTTGTTTGCTTGCTTGCTTTTTTCATTTTTTTTCTTTTTGATTTGATTTTTCTTGTGCAGCATGATAAGTGTGGAGGTGCAAATAGAGGAGTTGTACATGTTTTAACATATATTGAATTGCTTGGTGTCTACGAGAGGGGGTGAGTGGAGGGGAGGAAGGGAGAAAATTTTGGAACATAACTTTTTTCAAGGATGGATGTTGAAAGCTATTTTTGCATTTGTTTTAAAAATAAAGGACTATTATTTTTTTAAAAAAATTAAATTAGGGGCAGCTAGGTAGCACAGTGTATAGAGTACCAGCTCTGAAGTCAGGAGGGCCTGAGTTCAAATATGGTCTCAAACACTTAACACTTCCTAGCTGTGTGAGGCTGGGCAAGTCACTGAACCCCAATTGCCTCATCAAAATAAATAAATAAATAAATACACAAATAAACAAACAAAAATAAACAAATAAAATAAAATAAAAATTTAAAATTAAATTAAATTTTAAAAAAGAAAAAAAGAAAACTATCTTTGCATATATTTAGAAAAAATTAAATACTTAAAAAATTTTAAATAATTTAGGCCCACTTGATCATTTTGCCATACAGTGGTCACGATAAATGTAGAAGAAATGACTACCACAAAGATCATTGAAACCTATGTTTTAGTATCTCTTGCAGACAATAAGGATGGAAAAGAATTCTCTTTAATCATTACAAGCTCATCAAACCAACTCAACATATATTTTTAAATCTTGTTACTTCAGTGCAAAGATATGCAAGTTGAGGAATGAAAAAAATATGTATGAAAGTAGAATTCATTTTTAAAAGAAAAAAGAGTCCAGAGGCTTGTAGTCTGAAGCCTTAGCCAACTATTTAATAGAGTTTGAAAGTGCTAGACATGGTAAGTACCAAATGGTATTGAAGAAAAGTGAAAATAGTATCTTAAGATGATGGGGGTCATATCAGAATTAAAGTCTAAGTGGAAAAAATTTCTTATATATTATGACATCATCTAGATGCTTCTCTTTGCAAATTGATAGTTTGCTAAGTATATCCAGGACCTAATATTAATTTTTGCTAGGAAAAACAAATAGATGAAAAATGCCCATTATTGAGAGACATAGTTGAATAACCAATTTACCTAGTATATCACTAAATAAATCTGGGACAGACACAATAAATAGACATGAATTTGGATACAAAACTACAAAAATACTCCGTGGTGCTTCTCTCTACCTGTAACTCTACCCATTGCTCCCACCAAATAAATAGAAATATATTTAAACACAAATATTTTCCAGATCATGCTGTATGGTTACCAATTTTGAAACATCATAGTCTTTGAAAAATCAAAATTTCTTTTGACCTAAAAGACAATACATTTCAAAAAAGTGTTGTGTTGTAAGCATTGTGTTTAGCATTAGGAATACCAAAAAAAGACAAAAGATAATTCTTGCTCTTTAAAGAGCTTATCGTGTAATGGGGGAAACAGATAATGTTTGCAAACTATGACTATATTTACATTTATATTTGTGAGAAACTGGAGATAATCAACAAAAAGAAGGCACCTAACATTAAGGGAGATAAAGAAAGTCTTCTTGTAGAAAATGGGATTCTAGATGAGTTTTGCAGGAAGCCTGAAAAGTCAGAGTTGAGGAAGGAGAGTGTTCCAGGCATGGGGATTAATCAGCTAAAATTCCTCGAGTATGGAAAATGGTTAGACTGGCCATTTAATAGATATAGACTATACTATATTTCCCAATTTGACTATAACAAGCCAACAAACATTAAGTAGCACGAAGGATGCCATTAAAAAATTTTATGAGCAGAAAATGAGCTGAGCGAGTTATATAGTTCAGTAGTAAGAGCAAGGGATTTTTATCTATAAAATGTTAGTCTGAAAAAAGATTTTTTATCAGTTTTGGTAGATGCTTCATAGAAGATCTATGAAAGAACATAGATTGTAATAGCAAAACATAGTAAGTAATAGTAAGAATAAGTAAGCTCAGTATAAAAAATGTGGAGAGATTGTGACCAATGGAAGGAATCAATCGACAAACTTTTTTAAGCACTTGCAAGACTGTGCTAAGCACTGGAGATATAAAGAGAGGCAAACCCATCGTTCCTGCCCTCAAGAAGCTTATCTTCTAGTAGAGTAAATAGCATGTACTAGATTGCTATATTTATTTCAAGATATAAACAGTATGAATGAACAGCAGTGTCAGGCAGAAGAGATGGGATTGGGAATGGGGAACCAACTGGGAAAGTCTTTGTGGTGTGATTTAAACCGAATGTTGAAAGAAGCTAGTGAAACTGAGAGTCAGTAAAAGAAGAACATTATAGGTACAGAGGGACAATCACTATAAATGCATGAAGGTAGTAGGTAGAATGTCATGCTTGAGAAGAGGGGAGTTAGTCCAGTATACAGACTACTTCCATAGTCATAATCCACATGAATGAGACTATAAAGCCATTGGAGTGTTAAAGACTTTTGTGTAAAACTTGTCTTATTTCTTCTTCTAGTTTATTAAGTTCTTCGAGGGAGGGGATACTATATGATTCTTCTTTGTATCTCCTTTAGGATTCCAACACGGTAGATATTTAATAAATATCTTTATTCATTTGATTATCATTTTAAGCACCAAACACTAGTATATTAAGTGCAGAGAAATTCAATGATAAGAATGAATCCCCTTATCTTCATTCAACTTACATTATATGTATGATACTGTGTACACAGACAAGTAAAACAAACTATAGCTAAAGTATAACAAGCATAATATGGGGGAGAGAACAAATGACTGGGGAGACAATGACAGACTTTGTTCTGTATCTGTTCTAGGAGTTGGAACTGAACAGAGCCTTAAAGGAAGCTGGAGATTCTATAAAGTATAGACTAGAATATAGTGTATTTCAAACATGGGAAAGACTTTGGGCAAAGGCACAGAATCAGAAAATGAAATGTAAAGGAAGACTAGTCTAATCTGATTAAAATGAAGAGTACATGAAAGAGATTATTGTGTAATATTCCTGGAAAAGTAATTTAGAATGATTATTAGAGACTTTAAAGGCTAATCAGAAAAGCTTCTATTGATCTGAGAGGCAGTAAGAAACCAAAGGAGATTCTTGAACAGAAACATCAAGACCTGTGCTTTAGGAATTCCAATTTGGCAGCTTTAGATAAGCTTTAGAATAAAGCTTTATTCTAGAATGATTCTGAAGAAATTAGGAAGAGATAAGCTTTAGAGAAAGATAATAATCATCTGTATTGGACATGTTGGGTTGGAGGTGCTTCAAAGACATTTATTGGTGCTGTATCAGCAAAGGTTATATCAATTTGGGAGTCATCTGCATAGAGACAATAGTTGAACTCATGTTTGCTGATTATCCAAAAGAAAGTAGAACTAGGAGAAGAAAGAATAGCTTTTAGGATAGAGCTTTAAGGAATGGGACATGAATGAGTCTGAGAAACAATCACTATGTCACAAATCTCCAGATAGGGGATAATGTATAGAAGAGGGAAATGCTCAGTGGTGTCAAGTGCTGAAGAGAGTTCAAGAAGAATAAGGACTAATAAAAAAAACATTTAATTTATCAATTAAGAGATCACATACTCTTGGAGAGAGCAATTTTAATTGAGTGATAAAGTCAGAAACCAAATTGTGAAAGATTGAAAAGTGAGTCTTTTTTTTCTTCCTAGGAGTTTATATGAAAACACACACACACACACACACACACACACACACACACACACACAATTGTTGACTTCATTTGTCCATGGACTCCATTCTCATTCAAATGAGAATGTCAATTATCATCTTTTTTATTGTTACTTTGCACATTATTTCTAATGTTTATGGTTCATCTTCTTGTATATTTTTCATCTAATAATCTTAAGCTTTCTTTTTCATTTTGCCTACAATGTTTTTCTGTTGATAATACCCTAATTTTCCCTCCTTTCCTAGTTATAGGAGTATATCTTTAAGAAATAACAAGGTCATTTGAATGACATTTAAACATTTTTTAAGATAGGAGAAACTTGGCCATTCTGGAAGGCAACAGAGAAAGAGATAAAAGAAAAGGAAAGATTGAAAATTAGGGAAGATTAAAAGGATTGTTCTATGGAAGTGAGTGCTTAGTTGAGATCAGATAACATAAATTTGTAATGTAATAAATTTGTAACACCTAAAGTCCACATGATTCTGTGCTTTACTTCAATCCCATTTAGCTTCATGGAAACAAGAGTAGAGAAAACAGATGGTGGGGATAATCCAAAATTAAGTTTAAAAAGGCAGTGATAAGACAAGGGGCACAAGGGATTTGAGGATAGAGAATAGTACTTACAGTTGGACAAATAATAAAGTCAAGATGGAGAATAAAGGAAAGGGAAGCTGAAGCATGAGTGATGGCCTAAGAGATAACAAAGAGCAAGAAGTAGAGGTCACAGTGAGATCAGAAATACATTGAACTGAATTGAACTTTTAATCTACTGGAAATCTAACTGCTCTTTTTGGGTGCTAAGAAGGAGAAGTCTTCTGGACTGAAATCAAGCACATTTAGGAGGCGACCATCATTCTCAGGTTATCGAAAAGAACAAGTATTAGTTCTAGTAACCCTGCCCCATAGTTTTAGGAGCAAAACTTGAAAAATGGTTTGGACTGGGACATTGGTTTATCTGGAATAGAGCTGAGTGATTAGGAAAATGAGTCAAATTTGATTTTACTTCTGACTTTTATTTAAAAAAATCAAAAACAACAACAAAAAAATTCAAACTCTGAATAATTTAAACCCACTGCAATTAAGAATTCAGATTTTTCAGAGTCTTAGAAGTTAGTATTAGAAAAAATAAAGCTCAATAGATTTGGACTCTTATCATTGAGCATAATATGGCATATAATCTGTAATGGGCTGAGGCTTGAGTTGATGCACTGAGGTCCCAAGCCCATGAGGCTAAATAGTAATTGGACCATACTCTATTAATATATATGCTTGGGGAAAGAATGGCCCCCGCCTACTCTTTGTGCAAGTCCTGATGTGTTGTATAGGAAATGACGTTTTTGGCGGGTGGAGGCAAGGGAGTGGAAAGGGAAGCCAAAGGAGAGACTGCTGGCTGGCGTCTTGACACAGCTGCTTGCATTGCCATTGCGATGGCCCTTCAGCTCTGATCCCCCTCTGTTATCTGGCTTCTTGTCGCAGCTGCCCATATTGCTATCGCAATTCCCTGTCACCTCTACTGAGAATAAAGATTGAAGATTTTTCCCTTAACCTGAATTCCTGACTCCGGCTGATTTTAAATACATGGTCATCACAATAATCCATGTTAGAAGCTTATTATATTATCCCCATTTGCAAACAATCTTCGTTTTCCTCTAAGCTACAATAATGCAGATGGATATATATATATATACATATATATATATATATATATATATTTGTGTATTTATTTATTTCAATAACCAAATAAAACCAGAGCTAAAAGTTCATGCTGGTTCAATTCAACCAGTTACATTAGTTAATAGATATTCTTAATCTAGAATCTGTGTATTTATTTAATTTTTTTGAGAAATGAATTGAAATATAATTGATATCCTTTATGATCATATGCATTTTATTTTGTAAATTTAAACACCTTTTTTTGAGAAGGAGTCCATGAACCTGATCAATCTCCTAAAGGGGTCCATGACACAAAAATGTTAAGAACCTCTGCTCTGGTATGTCTTATTCTAGTTGGAGTCAGAAACCCCATCATCAAACCAATAAAAGCTCTGGTTGGTACTGGTGGTAGGGTTTGCAAGTGCACATTTGATTTGAAAGAATCCCCTATAAATGGGGTGAATCAAGCTTGATAGAACCTTTGAGTTTAGTCACTCATGTCTGTTCTTCTCTTCACTTACATGAAGCAGTGACAACAATGCTAGGTTTCCTATATGAAAATACCCACTTGAGGTAACTACTATTTTTGATCTGCATTCCTTAAATATTTTCTTTGCCAATTAAGGGATTCATTGTGTCTTTCTTTTTGTTAAGACAAAACAAAGCAACTCTGAGATTTATATTTGACTTCTGACCTTTACTTTCTTGTGTGATCTTGGGCAGAAAACTATTGTTTCTGGGCCTTGCCTTTTCTCATCTGTAAAATTAAGAGAATAGACTATGTGCCTTTGAGGGCCCTTTTCAGTTTTAGATCTATGATATTATGACATTTTGCTAATGTGAAATCTTATATATAAAATTTTATTTACTTTGGAGAGGGAACTGAGGCGAAGACTCTTTGGGAACTGAAATTTACAGACTTCCAAAGTATTTTAATAAAAAAAGAGTGACTTTTAGTCTATGTTGCTACCAATGCACATTGTAAACTCTAGATGAAAGGATGAATCAATAAAAAAAAAATTATTAAGCATTTACTAAGTACCAAACACCAGGCAAATTATTTGCAATAATAGTAAAACATTAGTACAATCCCTTTTCTTAAAGTACTCATGATCTATATGAGAAGGGCAGATCTACCTTCAGGGTTGATGGAAAGACCCAAGAATTCTTTAGGGAACCGACAGGTCAAATGATAATGCTGAAGGATTTGTAGGATATAGTTTCGGGGAAGCTGGTAAGATCTGATGGTCCCCCCACTTTGGATATATGTAGGACTCAACTTGAAAAATGAAAAACACTCTAAAAACAAATGTAAATTCTCTCTCCATTTCTCTCTTTGTACATAGTAAAATAGTAATACGACCAGTTTTTTTGCTAAAAATAATAATATTATCAAGAGGCATTTGTATAGGTTTTTCTGAAATGAATGATTAAATTTAACTACTGTGTTTTGGAATTTGAAGCCTTCTATGGGAATCCTTTCTGGAAGTGATCTATGAATGTTTTCAACTGGTATTACATTCATTATCCATGTTCAGAAGTTCTGGGCAGTTCTGCTATGTTGTTACGATTTTTAATCCTGTTTTGTTCTTCTGGGAAATCTATGATTCTTAGGTTGTCCCTATGTATCCTGCCTTCAAAATTAATGCTTTGCTTGTATAGTGAGCACGTTGCTATTACCATTATTATTATTTTTTTTAGTTCTTTTTTAGTTTGTCCTTCACTTATGTATTTTTACATTCTCAATTTATTGTTTCTTTGCTGAAATTTGCCATCGCAGATTACAGTGCTTCTATTCTGCTTGTTATTTTTGCTGCACAGGACATAAATTCTGCTGTCATAATTCTCATTTTCTTTTAAAGCAATCAGTTGTGTTTTGTGGTCCATCTTCTCAAATCCCACAAGATCTGTCACATCAAATGTTGGATGATTTTTCTTTGTTTTGCAGTATTTATTCATTAATATCTTAACACATTAGATCTGGTGGACATATTTCCTTCTCCTGTTAATATTTTCCTTGTTCATTGATCTACTTATATTCAATATCTTTGAATTTTCTTTTTGAGACCCTTGGTAATTCCAGTCTCTTCCCCCCTTATTTTCTCTCTTGCTCACTTTCCTCTGATGGTAGTTTCCTTGAGAATGGAATTTCAATGTTTTAGCTTCCTCTTCCACTTGACAATTCACCAGCCTAGGTCTGTTTCCCAGATGACTTTGGAAGGTCAGAACCAGTCCCAGCTGGATGCTGAGTATTTTCTCTCAGGCTTATTATAGTGCTACATAGCTCCCATAGACCATGTTCTGTCTGTTTTATCATTTTCCCTTTGTTCCTCAGTTCTCTGGCCTGCCATCAAACTTCAGCAATCTGCCATGCTGATGGTAGGGAGTTGATTTTTATAATTTGGATATCTGACATGCTGGAAGGAAGATGGAGTGGGATATGGCATTGAAAGTTCAGACAGGTAAGTATCCTGCCCCTTTTCCTCTCTTCCTGATTATTCTGAAGAGATCTTTTGTGGCACAGAATAATGCCTGTTAAGGGGCTGGATTTTATGGTCCTTAGAGAGTTGGGAGCTCTATGACACTGGAAAGAGAAACCAGGGTGTGGAGTTATGTTGTGTTGCAGTCTCAGGACAGTAGCAGGATTTTTCAGGGGACAGGTATGTTGAGTGAGTTTGGTTTAAATGTCATTTCATATCTTTAAATTTTTTTTAAACATCTTTTGGATTCCAATTGTCCTAATTCAAGGAGACATGATTGATGTTTGATGAATAATTTCTGTTTTGGAAAGATATAAAAAGGTCCAGGGGAATCAGAGAAAATGTCTAATCCTCTATCTTTTAATCATAATTATATAGGTTTTTAAGGTTCGTGAAACACTTTCTAAAACTGGTCTCATAACAACCCAGTGAAATCAATATTTTTCATAGACACACACCAGTAAGTATTTGAGGTTTTTCCTGATTCCAAGTCCAGTATTTTCCCCAGATTCTATTTTTAAACAAATATACCAACATATACTCAGTCATATTAACATATTCTACGATTAGAATGTGTTTAGTATAGGGAAACATAGGAAAAGAAGTCTCCTAAACCTGTTTATTATAAGGCTCAAGTGTATCTTCATGAGATGAGAGGAAATGGGCTATTTGGAAGCCATGACTTTCATTTTTTTAATCTGATCCCACAGGTATAATTTCACTAGATTATAGCATTTCCAGATGTCGATAAAACACTTATATGTGCCGAGAAGAAAGAACCAAAACAAGATGGAGGATGTAGTGTGGGAGGAGTCTTAGAATGAGAGGGTTGCTGCTGCTTTTAAAATAAATGTTTTGTTTTGAACATGGGATAGAATATGGGAAAAATCATTACATATAAAATTGTGAATCTAGTATGTACAAAATTTGAAATGTTTAGTTAATGGGGATTCTATAATATCCCCCTTTTTGTGGGGAAGAAGGAGATTGGCAATCTGGACATGTAATTTCATTTTTGTGGGGAATTCCAGATATGGAAATATCCTTTCCTCTATTGATTCAATTAGACTTTTCTGTAATTTATAGTTTTAGATAGTTATGTAAGTCCCTAAGGGATTAAGTATTTTGCCAATGGTCACCCACTCAGAGCATGTCAGAGGCAGGACCTGTAACTAGGATTGTGTTGTTCTAAGGCCAATCTTCTATCCACCATGCTATCAAATATTGGAATAGCTATAGGGACTAGATCTATGATTTCATAGGATAGGGCTTCTCCTTTCTCTGTTACTAATAGTCTTAGAAAATGACCGAGAACAATAGGTCCAAATAGAAACTGGGAATGACTAAATCATGTAGAAAGATCCCTGCCTGCTACATACTCTATTCTATTATATTTTTTATTAGTTTTAAAATTTTTTCCCAATTATATTTAACATGGTTCTGGTTGTTCTGGGGAGTACAACGCAAGGGATTTGTGTTTGATGCCTGTGGCCTAGGGCACTGAGAATTTAAGTAACTTGCACAGTGACACATGACTTATATAATACTATTAATAACATGTTGCCTACTCTCAAGGAGTATACTGTCCAGTGAAACTCACTACTTAAACATAAATTATTATGAGCTTATAGGATTTTGAACAGGAAGGAAACTAAGTTATTGAGTAATAGTATCATAGATTTAGACTTGCAAGTGACCTCTGAGGCCATCTAATCTTACCTTCTCTTTTTTTCTTTTTCTTTTGCTTTCTTCCTCCTCTTCTTTCTCCCTCTTCCTCTTCCTCCTCCCTTCCTTCTCTTCCCCTTTCCTTTTCTTCCTCCTCTCTTTCCCTCCCTGCTCTTCTTTTTTTTTTTTTTTTCGCCTCCTCCTTCTCAAATAACGTGAACTCAGATCTTCCTGGGTCCAGGGCCGGTGCTCTATCTACTGTGTCATTTAGCAGATTCTCTCTTTTAACAGATGAAGAAGCTGAACCTCAGAGAGGTTAAATGACTTGTCTAAGTTCACATAGACAGTAAATAGCAAAATTGAGCCTATGTTTACTTTTTAAAAACATTTGATTATCATTGGAAGAATGAAAAGTTTGGATTATGTGACAAATGCAACACGTTCAGATGTGTCACCTGGGATATTTCCATTAACCATTTTTTTCCATTCTTCTTCTGACAAAAAGGACCAAACTCTCTTCAAAGAAGTAATAATAAAGAAGATTATTCAGTTATAGCTGTGTGAGATGAAAAATAATCATCACAGAATCTCTCAAACATGAGATCTAGGAAATAGGAATGTCAGTTTCCTGGAATTTTCAAAACCACTTTTGAAATTTGGCTTGTTAAAACACTCACCCCAGATCACATGAGGGAATGGTTAGTCCTCAGCTGGAAAAAAGAGCCCCAGGATGCTGCCTGTAGCCGAGGAAGATTAGATCCATTGTTAGGAAATAGCCATCCCCTGCTCCTTTTCATTGAAAATGAATTGCTGTCTTTGAACAAGCCTTCCTCCAGCTCTGCCTCTACTTTGTGGCCTGGCTTTACATTAACCTACATGATGGCTTGAAAATCAGGGGCTGATAGGGTGTGAAATGTACACTTGCAGGCTGGTCTACAAACTGTATGGTGCCAGGAACCCCCCAGGAACAGGTTGGCACTTTCATTACCCTGAGATCCTTAGTGACAATGGACTGGAAATTACTGATGGCTCAAATACAATAGCCTAGCCATCATGAGCAATTAAAGCACAGTGGTGTAATTGACCTGATTTGAGGATGCAGGGCAGCTGAGTACTTCTCCCTTGGGCTAGCTCTCCCACATGAGCAGAACAGATGGCCATCTGAAGGATTACAATAATAAGGGCAGCTGAGTGTTCAAGTGACCAGTTACTGTCTGAATAACTAAGGGGTTGAAGGCAGCCAGCTAAACCACAGATGGGCATACAATCTCAGTTTAACTGAGCTCCCCTTCTGGTGCTCCAAAGCAGGGATTCTTCAAGTGTGGGCTATATATGCTTCAATTAAGACCCTAGAGTTTAGAGCTGAACTTGGACATCATTCACTCCAGGCCCCTCATTTTACAGATATGGTAACCGAGGTCCACAGAGACCAAGTGAACTCGTCAAAGATCAAATGGATAGTAAGTAGCAGAAACAGAATTCAAACTCCAGTTTTCTGGGTCCTAAATCATTGCTCTTTTCATTATACCACAAAATCTAATGCTGTTAAATTGGAAACAAAACAAAACATGTATTAAGTGTCTATTCTGTGGATGCTGAGAACTATGCTAAATGCTGGGGGTACGATCATGAAAAATGGCACAGTCTTGACACTAAGGAGTTTTCATTCTAGTAGGGAGTTGAGATATGTTCACCAGTAATTTAGAATAAAGTTAGGATATAATTAAGTTCATAAAAAAGGCAATCAGAGTGGACTGAAAAATCAAAGCTCAGAAGGATCATGGAAGGCTTCATTCTCTCCAGCTACATTCAGGATTTTCTCTACCATGCCTCCAAAACTTTTAACTCCTGGAAGCTACTTTGTTACTGGAATTACAGAACAGAAGCCTGTGGTTCCTACTGCCAGTCCCTCTGGTTGGATGCCTCCTCCCAGAGCCAAGGCCCACCTTGTTTCAGACTTTCTTGGCCATATGCCCTCTATTGGGTCTCATCATTCTTTTACTTCTCTCCTTGCCCTTTGTGTCATGAAATGATGAAGGTTTACCTTCATTGCCCAGTTCAAGCACTACTTATCTCTCATTTCCATCTGAAAATTTTTTTCCATTCTCAAATTTTCTTATTGTACTTTATCAATTTTATATCTATACCACAATGCTTTTATTTATTTTTATTTTTTGTGTGGGAAAGAATTATACATTTTTCTTTTAATAAAAAAATCTGTATATTTCCAGTGCCTTGCACATAGTAAGCCCTTAATAAATATATTGAATCAAAATCTGGAGGATTTTTTTTTAAGAGGAAGTATCTGGTATAGATAATTCCTAAAGTCCTTTATTCAATTAATGTGACAGGGACCAATAGTTTAAGAACCACTGCTCTGTAAGAACTTGGAACTTGAGACTTGGCTAATGTGCCAGGCTGCTGCTTGATATAAACATTAACTTACTGGCAAAACCACTGGTATTAGATATAAATTAATAGCCTAGAACTGGTAGGCAAGTAAACTGCTCCCAAGTCTGTGAGGCATTTTTGGAGGTTCATTAAACCTACCAGACTACTTTAATGTGCACCGCTGACTGTAATGGATCAGTAATTTCCTGAGTTCTTATGCTTAGTGTTATTGACAGAAATTTCTAACTTTTATTCAGATGGGGCCAGTGTTAGACAAAATATGGAGCAGAGCTCTTTTTTTTTTTTTTTTTTTTTGCACATCTGTGCTCCCTTTCATTGTTCCTTATTTCCTCCCCACCCCTATTTATCTATTCCCATTGCACAGGGATTAAATTCTGACAACTCTGGAACCCCCCCCCCCCCCCCCCCCCCCGGTGTGTCCCTACTTGGACCATGAAACAATGCTACAAATTAACCTGCCTTCCACCTGTATCAGAAGCACCAATCCTTAAGTATTATGATCATGGAAAGTTATCTGGTTATCTGGCTTAGATATGAATGAATGAATGCTTAATAGTCCCCAAATGGAAAATAAAGGAGTACTCCTATTGAAGAATGACTAAGCAAATTGTTGTATATTAATATAATTGAGTATTGTTATATCATAACAAATGATAAAATGGACAGTTTCAGAGGAAACTGGAAAATCTTTTGAACTCAGGCAGAGCAAAGTGAGCAGAACAAGGGGAGTATTTTATATGAGGATAACAGCATTATAAAGAAAAACAACTTTGAAAGAAAAAATGGGAAAAGAAATGAGAATTCTGTCAAAAATTATGAAAAGGGAATCAATAGCTTGACAAAAGAGGTACAAAAATACTGAAGAAAATGACTTCATAAATATTCGAATTAGTTAAATGAAAATTAATGGCTATATGAAACATAAGAATCAATAAAACAAAGTCAAAAGATTAAAAAGAAAAAAGAAAGTATGAAATATCTTCATAGGAAAAACAATTGACCTAGAAGTTTTTTTAAGGTTTTAAAAAAATTATTATTATAGCTTTTTATTTACAAGATATAGGCATGGGTAATTTTTCAGCATTGACAATTCAAAACCTTTTGTTCCAATTTTTCCCTCCTTCCCCCCACTCCCTTCCCCAGATGGCAGGTTGACCAATACATGTTAAATATGTTAAAGTATTTGTTAAATACAATATATGTATACATATCCATAGTTATTTTGTTGCACAAGAAGAATCGGACTTTAAAATAACGTACAATTAACCTGTGAAGGAAATCAAAAATGCAAGTGGACAAAAACAGAGGGATTGGAAATGCTATGTAGTGGTTCACCCTCATTTCTCAGAATTCTTTCGCTGGGTATAGCTGGTTCTATTCATTATTGAACAAATGGAACTGATTTGGTTCATCTCATTGTAGAAGAGAGTCACATCCATCAGAACTGATCATCATATGGTATTGTTGTTGGAAGTATATAATGATCTCCTGGTCCTGCTCTTTTTACTCAGCATCAGTTCATCTAAATCTCTCCATGCCTTTCTGAAATCATCCTGTTGTTGACCTAGAAAATTAATGGACATAATTCAACACCAATTGGACTACATGAAAAATATGAACAAAAATTAGCCTAGACATCATATTTCAAGAAATTGCAAGGAAAACTTCCTAGATATTTTAGAGTCTTAGACCAAAGTAGAAATAGAAAGAATCTACCAGTCACCTCTCCAAAGAAATACCAGAATGAAAACTCTCTGGAATATTATAACTTGAAATCAAAACTCGCAGGTCAAGAAGAAAACACTGAAAGTAGCCGGAAAGAAATTATCAGAATATTGCTGAACTATGGTAAGGATTACATAAGATTTAACAGATACCGCTATAGAGAAATAGAGAGGTTCAAATGTGATGTTCTGGAAAACAAAGAAGCTAGGGTCACAACCAAAAATATCCTATCTGGCAAAACATTCTACAGAGGAAAGAGGATATTTAAATGAAATATTTCTAATGAAAAGACCATATCTGAATAGAACATTTGACATTCAAATAGAAGACTCAAACAAAGCATATAAAGGTTAATGCAAAAAAGAAATCATAAGGTAATAAATAAGGTTAAACTATTTATATTCCTATAGTGAAAATAATATATATAATCCTTGGAAACTTTATCATTGCTACTTCTGTAAAAAGGATTCTGCTTGAGGGCAACTAGGTGGTACAGTAGATAAACTGCTGGAGCTGGACTTAGGAAGATTCCTCTTCCTAACTTCAAATATGGCTTCTGATATTTATTAGCTATGTGACCATTCAATTAACCAATTTGCCTTAATTTCCTCAGCTATAAATGAGCTGGAGAAGGAAATAGTAATAGTAAACCACTCCAGTTGCCAAGAAAACCCCAAATGGGGTCACAAAAAATAGACACAATTGAAAAACAACTAAATGACAACAAAGGTATGATTCTATTATGTTGGAATTATCTCAGAAGAAGAACAGAAAGGTGATGGAAAAGGATGCTATAGAAGAAGGGAGAAGGGAAAATTATCTCATATAAATGGGGCACATAAGGAAAAGTTTATATGATGGAGAAATAATTGGGTTGGTGGAGCAGGTAATACTTGAATCTCACTGTCAACTGAAGTTCATTAAAAAAGGAAGATTATATATACACACATAGTTGGATACAGAAACTCATGTTACCCAACAAAGAGGTTGGAAAGAAAAGAAATTAAAAGAAAAAGAAAGAGAAAAAGTGGGAGGAGCATAATACAATGAATTAATATCAGTAAGGATTAAGTGATTTGCCCAGAGTCACACAGGTAATAAGTCCTGAACTGAATTTGAACTCAGATCTTCCTGACTCCAGGACCAGCATTCTATCTATATATTCTATACTACCTAAGAGGAGACAAACAGGGAAGTAGAAAGGAGGGGTCAGATGTGAGACATAATGGGGAAGGAGAACTGGCATTATTAACTGATACTTGGATATAGAAAATGAAGGAGGAAATAAGGAAAAGATATCCAATGACTCCAAGAGTGAGTGGCTGGGATGATTACAATGTCACCATCAGAAACAGAAATTTAGGTGGAAAAAAGAATTTGCTGGGAATTCTTCGGACGGGAATTGGAGATGAGAAAGGACATCCAGAGAGATAACCACCAGGAGGTTGTCATAAATCTGTATGATATGACTGAAAGATCACCAGTTTTAAAACCAGGAGGCTTGATTTTTAGGGCTATCCCTTGAGTATCTGAATGACCTTGGAAAAATCACTTTTCCTGAACCTTTAGTTTCCTCAACTATGAAATGAAGAGACTGAATTAAATGATCCTGAAATTCCATTTGAGCTTTAACAGTCTGTGATTCAGTTAAGAATGTGTGATTGTAGCTCCTGGAGAGAATGTTGGTTGAGGAAAGATAGCTTTGTGAGTCATGTGTATAAAGGTGATAATTGATTACAACATTGAGTCTGCCTCTGGTTCCAACTGGTACTTAGTAGAATCTAAGAGTATGACATTTCACTAGCTAGAGTTTATAATTCATTTTATAAACAATGTACAGGGTGTCCCAAAAGTTTTGGTGCAGTTTATTAAAACTTAAAACTTCACCAAGACTTTTGGGATACATGTTTATTTTTTCATTACTTTTATATAGATGAGAAAAGATGGGAAACCCCAGAGATTAATTCCTTAGGTTGGTATCATGAAGGAAGACAGCTAGAAGTATATGCAAATCATATCTGTAACTGAAAATTATTTCCTGCTTTCCTAAAGGATAGTCTGAGCTTTCTGTGCTGTGCTACATGTGTATTTCACAAAATAACTGTAGCCTTTTTATCTGGATATAGTTTAACTCTAAAAGAGAAATCATATATACCAGTAAACCCTATTTTTAGTTTTTCTGTAGTTATGGGAATATTGAAATCTGACAAAAATTATATTAAGAAAAAATACCTTTGATTATTTAAATCAATTGATTCTTGAAACTGTTAATATATCTTGTTGTTTTTAACTTGATCTTTTGGTCTTTTTCCACAAGAGAACAAGATATCAAAAGAAGGATTAAAATATTCAGGAGGTTGTATTTTCTGAAACTGCATAAAGAATATAAATTCTCAAGTTAAATTGTTATGTAACACAAAATCTCAGTGTTGAAAGGGACCTCATAAGTCATAAATTCAATATTTTATTTTAGTGGGAAACCCTTATACAATATCTCTAACAAATGTTCCAGACTTGAAGACCCTCAGTATTCAAGAGAATCTACTATACTTTCAGGTTATATAGTATATATATATATACATACATACTTTAAGCCTTTATTCTCTGGGCTAAACACCCCCAATTAAAAAAAATGATCGTCCTATGACATGGTTTCTGTTATTTTGCCATTTAGTTGTCCCTCTTTGAATACACTGCATCTTGTCAACATTTTTTCTCAAAATGTGATTTCTAGAACTTAATACAATATTTTAGATGTAATCTGGCCATGACAAAGTATAACAATATTACCATATTTCTTTTTTTGGACACTAGCTTACTTTTAATGAAGTCTAAGATTTAATTAACTTTTTTGGCATCCATATTACACTTTTTTCATGTTGAACTTATGGTCACTTAAAACCTTTTTTTAAATTTAAACTACACTTTCCTGTCCCAATCTTTTCTTGTACAGTCAATTTTTTTAAATCCACATTTAGTACTAGCCTGTAAAGATATGGATGCTGATACTGTTATGCAACACTTTAGCTATAACTTACAGCTTTGTGTCATATACAAATATATAGACATGCCATCTATTTCACTGTTAAAAATAAGGAACAAAACAGGGGCCATGATTTTTTTTTCTCTTGGGTCCTCCATTGGAGACCTTCCTCCAGGTTGGCATCAATCCAATAATTAACATTCTAGTTTTTGATCATTCAACTATGCTCAAATTTACATGTTGCTTTAAATGTTAGTGTTATTATCTAGCTTATAAATTTTAACTTTTAAAGTAGGTCATGAGAAACTTTTAAAAGGCTTTTGGTAATCTAAGTATATTATATTTATAGCATTTCTTTGCTCTACAAATGATTTAGTAACCCTTCCAATAAAAGAAACATTAGTTTTAATTTTTGAATTGATGTTGATTTTTAGTGATCACTGGTTCACTTTCTAACTTTGTGTATAACTCACAAGCCAATTTTTAAATAATATATTCCAGAATTTTGTGAGTAGTTGGTGTCTCAAGCTCATTGGTTCATAGTTCGAAGAACCTACTTTTTTAATCCAATCCCATAGAATTTTTCCTGTTCTTCATAATTTTTCAGAGATCATTAACTGTGGCTCAGTAATCACACTTACAAGTTCCCTTGGAACTCAGATGTTGTTCATCTGGACCTGATAACTTGAATTTAGCAGAGAGCTATTTTTGCCATCTGCTTCTTTATTTTGAATTGTAGCTCTCTGTTAACCATTTTTGTGCCATATTTCCCAGGCGAGAGATATTTTCCTTGATGGTGAAAACTAAAGTAACATAAGAATAGAGTTGTTTTATCTTCTTTCTGTTGTCAACCAACCACTTTAAGTAGTGGTTATGCTTCCTTCTTTGAGTTTCTTCTTGTCCCTAATATAGCTTTGTAAAATCCTGTTGTTATTAGTGTATCTCCAGCCTTGACTTGTTTGGCACTTGATCACTCATGAGACTTCTTAGAGGGTCATGTCATTCTTTTGTGTTCATTCTCAGGTCCTTGCCCTTGTTTTCACCTTCCCTGCATGTCTCTTTAGGAAGAGGTAGAAGCAGATATGAAACATAAAAATGAAAAACAATTTTGATCACATGAAATTGAAAAGCTTCTGTACAAACAAAATTATTGTAGCTAGGATAAGAATAGAAGTGGTCAAATGGGAAAAATCTTTATATTTCTCAAATAAAGATCTGGTATTCAAAATATTAAGACAGCTAACACATATATACATATATATTTAACTATACATATATATAACTATATGTATATATGGCAAAAACCATAATTCAATAGGTAAATAGTTACATGATATAAACAAACACTTCTTTAAAAAAATCACAAGCTATTAATATCCACATGAAAGAATTCTCCAAATCTGTAAAAATAAGAGAAATACAAACTCTTTGCAGATAATATGGTAGTAGGTAGGTGGCATAGGAGATAGAATGTCAAGGATGAAGTTAAGAAGACTCATTTTCCTGAGTTCAAATTTAGCCTCACACTTACTAACTGTGAGACCCTAGGTAATTTACTTAACCCTATTTGCTTCAGTTCCTCATCTCTAAAATGAGCTAAAGAAGAAAGTGGCGAATGACTCCAATATCTTTGTTAAATGTTGGAGTTCAAATGTTGGTTCTTGTTCTTCTTTAAAATATTATAAAAGTTCTCTCTGGGTGCCTTCCCTGGAATCAGGATTTTGTCGGTCCCTGTTCGGGCGCCAAAATGTGGTGATCTTCTTCCCAAATGCAGCCAGGTGATAAAAGTTCAGATCTTTTATTATCTCCAATATAGCTCGGTTAGCTTAGAGGCCTATCTCTCTGCTTGGTTCCAAGAGTTCTTGCCACTTTGTCCTTTGCTTCTGCCTCTGCTTTCTTCAGCCTCCAGAGCCAGCACCACTCTTCATGTCATATCGGTGAAATCTCTCCAAGAGCCTCTATCTGTTTCTTTTATACAAGAGGGAGGAATTGTGGGATACAAGAGAGAGGGATTATGGGTTTTCTCCCATAGTGCTCTCTGGCCCTAAGAGCTTCAAGGGAGGTGTAAATTCATAAAGTTACAAAGTTTACTTTGTGAAACTTCCATACTTGTGAACTCCAATGAGTAAAGTTGTGAACACAAGCCTTGTATTAATTAGTTCTACTTAGTATCTTGTTTCAGGTTCTGGCCCAAAACATCTTCTTGTAAGATCAGATCAACTCTAATTAGTTAGCAGTTTGTAAAGATTCCAACAGTTAAGAAAACCCAAATGGAGTCATGAAAATATATAAAAATAAAATAAACTGAAAATGATGGAACAACAATAAGAGAACAACCAAAAAAAAAAAAAAAAAAACCAAAAAGAGAATCAGTTAAAAACTAGTCAAAACAATTAATAGCTTTAACAAAGTTGTAGGATATAAAATAAACTCACACAAATCAACCAGCATTTCTACGTACTGCTAATAAAATGTAGCAGCAAGGGTTAGAAAAAGAAATTATATTTAAAATAACTGCAGACAATATAAAATACTTGGGTATCTACTTGCCAAGACAAACCTGGGACTATATAAACATAATTACAAAACACTTTTCACACAAATAAAGATAGCTCTAAACAATTGGTAAAATATTAATGGCTTGAATGTAAAGTGAGTCAATATGATAAAAATGACAATTCTATCTAAGTTAATTAATATTGAGTAACATGACCAAAAGGGAAGTGAAAAATATTGGAGGAGATGTGGAAAAATTGGAATACTAATATACTGTTTAACCATTCTGTAAAACAAAGTACTACAAAACTATGTATCTCTCTTTGACTCAGAAATTCTACTGTTAAATTTGTATCCCAAAAAGACCAAAGAAAAGAGTGGAAATTATTCATTTATACCAAATATTTATAGCAGCTCTTTTTGTGTGGCAAAGAATTGAAAACTGAGGAATATCCTTTAATTGACAAATGGCTAAACAACTTCTAGTATGTGTTATAAGAAATGATAAGTAGTTTCAGAAAAACCTGTGAGTATTTATATGACCTCATGCAAAGTGAAGTGAGTAGAATGAAAACACTGTATACAATAACAACATGATTAACTATGAAAGACTTAGCTATTTTGATCAAGAAAATTCCAAAAGACTTTTCATGAAAAATAGTATATATATATATATATATATATATATATATATATATGTATATATATCCAGAGAGAAAGCTGATGAACACTAACTGACGACTGAAGTGTATGTGTGTGTGTGTGTGTGTGTTTTTTTACTTTTTTTTCTTTTGTAATGTGGCTAATATTGAAGTTTCTGGGACATGATTTCACATACATAATCAATATTAAACTTCTTGCTTTCTGAAAGAATGGGGTAGAGTTGGGGGAATTTTAGAATTCAAAATTCTAAAAAAGGTATAAAATTTTTTTACACATATCTGGGAAATATTTAATGGGATCAATAAAATATATTTAGAAAATGAATATTATAAAATTAAAAAGAACAAATATGATTCTAAAAAATTCAATAATGAGAAGACAATGACAACTCTCTCCACTCCTTTATAAAGGTTATAGGCCATAAATACATTATATACATATTCAGAATTTCATATTCCAATATATATTAATCAGTTTTGATGATTATTTTCTTGTTCTTCATCTTTTTAAAAAAATTATTTGCCATGTGGAATAATTCTATGGGAGTTAGAAGGCAGGTGGATACCAAAGGAAATATAAAACAAAAACTTCATTTAAAAATCTCCATTAAGTTAACTGATTTTTATAGTTTCCAAATTGATCTTTTTAGAGTGCTTGGGTGGGGAATCTTTTTTTCTGCCAGGGGCCTTTTGGATATTTATGACATAATATGAGGCCACACAAAATTAGTAAATTATAAAACCCAAACACTGGGAAGTTGTTGTACTTAATGTCCAGCTCACCATCGTCTGTACATACCTTAGCAAAGATTTTGCTGGCTTTATATGGTGTTTGACCTGGAAATTCTTTTACCCTACTTAAAACAGTTTTCCTTTTTCTTTCTCAGTGGAATAATTTATTTTATTTTCTTCAGAATTTTGTTCTATAGAATATGCTAGTATCCTTTCAGAGATTATTGCCCCTGAAAAATGTTAAGCCTTTTTCTGAACTCTCTGAAATCTTTCTCAGATTTGACTTTGTACGTTATACCATATTTATTATAAACTGTAATATAATTGTTCTTCTCTTCCTCCTATTTCCCCATTCTGTTTTTGCTCCTACCTCCTCTCCTCTCCTCTCCTCTTTTCTTTTCTTCTTTTATCTTCTCTCTTCATCATTCTCTTTATTTTTTGGAGGAAGTTATAAAAAAGCTATGTCATCCCTTACTGGTCTTTGAGAATGAAAGATAAACAAGTCACTTTACATATGACAATAAAATGGAAACTATCAACTTTTCATCATTCCCAATTTGGCAACTAAGCTTTTCTTATTACCAGAATCAGGTACAGAAGAGCAGTTTAATTTTTTTCTTTATATTTGGAATAACAAAATTATCATCAAGAGAAATCAGTTGGTGGGGGGGAGGGTGGAGTCAAGATGGTGGAGAGGAGACATGTATTTTTCTGAGCTCTCCCAATATCACTCAAATTAACAGCAAATTAAGCCTCTGGACTGATTTTGGAGTGAAAGAACCTACAAATATTTGGAGTGTAATAAATTTCCAACAGAATATATTAAGGAATATCTTCAGAAAATATGTTTCAATTGGGCCCTGAGGGAGGTGGGCTGAGTGTAGGCAGCTGCATGGAAACTGGAGCATGGACAGTGCAGAGACCCAGGGAAGTTTGGGCTATACACACCTGGAAATCTACTGGGAGGAATATACAGTAGTATTGTCTACTCTGCCTGGTTGCAAGCCAACAGATCAGCAGAGTAGCTGCAAGATATCCAACACAAATACAAAAGGGGCTCACAAATAGTGAGCCCCTAAGCCCCAGAACATTGGGACCTGGCCACACTCACCTAGCATCAGAAGTTAGTCAGCACTGACCCAGAACAACCACTGTTGCCTATAGAAGAAGGCTCTTTGCCCTAAATCTCCTCTTTGCCCTAAAAGCAGACCTCAATCTTAAAAAAAATGAGCAAAAAAGTAAAAAGAACTCTGACCATAGATAGTTTTTATGGAGAAAGAGAACAGTTTTCAAATCTTGAGGACACTAAAAGCAGATTGTCTCCAAATGAAGCCCCAAGGGATGATATTGGTCCCCATCTCACAAAGGGTCTCTCAAAAGAATTTTAAAAGAATTTTTTTTTTTTTTTTTTGCTGAGGCAATTGGGGTCAAGTGACTTGCCCAGGGTCACATAGCTAGGAAGTCTTAAGTGTCTGAAGCCAGATTTGAACTCAGATCCTCCTGATTTCAGAGTTTGTGCTTTATCCATTGCACTACCTAGCTGCCCCTCAAAAAGAATCTTAAAAGAGAGAAGAAAAAATGGGGAAAGGTAATGCAAGAGGGTTTGGAAAAGGAAATAGAAATTATCTAAAGAAAACTCAATGCAAAATAAATTTAGTAAAATAGAAAAAGTATGTAACTCCTTACAAAATAGATTTGACAAAATGGAAAAAGGAAAAAACACCTTGAAAAACAGAATCATGATGAAAAAAGAGCTTAGACATTATATTTCAGGAAATCATCAAGGAAAACTGTCCTGATGTCCTAGAATCAGAAGGTAAAATAGCCATTGAAAGAATTCACCAATCACCTACTGAAAAGAGACACCAAAATGAAAATTCTAAGGGAAATTATAGCTAATTTCAGAGCTATCAGACTAAGGAAAAAATATTGCAAGCAGCCAAAAAGAAACAGTTCAAATACTGAGGAGACACAATTAGGATTACACAGGACCTAGCAGCTTCCACTTTAAAGAATCAAAGGGCCTGAAAGAGGAATATTCTTAAAGCAAAGGAACTTGGATTTCAGCCAAGAGTCAGTTATCCAGCTAAACTGAGTATTATCTTTCAGGGAAGAAGATGGAAATTCAATGATCTAGGTGAATTTCATTTATTCCTGATAAAAACACCAGATTTGAACAAAAAAATTTTATTCCAAATACAGAACTCAAGAGAAGCATAAAAATGTAAAAAGAAAAGAATTTTTGAGAACTATATTTCTGTTTGGGTATACTTAGAAAGTATGGACATAATTTGATTTTATTGGTATAATATGAAAAAGAAATTGGAGTGAAAAGGGGATTATATTGGAAAAAGAGGAAAATTGGGAGTAAAATGAGGGAAATTACATCTCATGAAGATCTAGTACAATTGAGGGGCGAAAGGGAGGGAGATGAACATTGTGTAATTTTACTCTCATCAGATTTGGCTCAAAGAGAGAATATTAGACATATTTGATTTCACAGAGAAACTTCTTGTGTTTGTTATAGGGAAGTGGAAGAGGAAAGAGGAAAGGAAAAGAAAGGGCTAATAAAAGGGAAAACAAAAGTAGTAGGGGAAAGATGTAAGAAAGGAAGAGGACTGTTTGAAAGAGGTCGTGATCAGAAGCAAAATACTGGGGAGGAGGGAAAGGGAGAAAGGAAAGCGAAAGAGTAAATAAGATGATGGGAAATACAGAATTAGTCATTTTAACTGTGAATATGAATGGGATGAGCTCTCCTATGAAACAGATGGGATAGCTGATAGTGGATTAGATTAAAACCCAGAATCCTACAATATGTTGTTTGCAAGAAACACATTTAAAGAAGAGTGAAATATTTAGCATAAAGCAAAAGTCTGTAACAGAATCTATTATGCTTCAGGTGAAGTAAAAAAAAAAAAAAAAAAAAAAAAAAAAAAAAAAAAAAAAAAAAGCAGGGGTAGTGATCCTGATCTCAGATAAAGCAAAAACAAAACCAGATCTAATTAAAAGAGATAAAGAAGGAAACTATATTTTGCCAAAGGATGCCATAGATAATGAAGCAATATCAATACTAAACATATATGTACCAAGTGGCATAGCATCTAAATTCCTAGCGAAGAAGTTAAGAGAGTTGCAAGAAGAAATAGACAGCAGAAGTATACTAATGGAGGATCTCAACCTTTCCTTCTCAGAACTAAATAAATCAAACCACAAAATAAGAATGAAATTAAAGAGGCAAATAGAATTTTAGAAAACTTAGGTAGGACAGATCTTTGGAGAAAATTGAATAGAGACTGAAGAGAGTACACTTTTTTCTCAACTGTTCATGGAATTTATACAAAAATTGACTATGTATTAAGGCATAAAGATCTCAAAATCAAATGCATAAAGGCAAAAATAGAGAAATCAGTTCCAAAAGGTATTTCAATAATTGAAGTCCTTCATTAATAATATATTATGTTTCTTTGTGAATTGTGTGACTTGCTTCTTCAGCTGGTTCTTCCTTCTGGCTGAATAGCCTTTCCTACAATTTTTGTCATATACTTTCTGTGCCATAATCTCCCCATAAAACTATATAACTCTTCTATTTCTCCCTTTATTGATTTTCACCCATATGTTTATTATGTATTTCCCTGGACCCTCAACCTTATTATAGTTAATAGATTTCCTTATGTTAGAAGAAATTGACCTCCCAACTCACAATGATATATTCCTATACATGAGAATATGAAGTCAATTTCTTGTGTTACATATCTAATTTGCTTTGTTCATTGTCTTCATTTTTGTGCTTTTCTCTATAGTTATCTAAACTCATAAGTGTAATTATTGCCCCTCTTCTTAATGATAATGACTAGCATTTTATTTGGCACTTTTAAGTTTGCAAAACATTTCACATATGATATCTCATTTGATTCTCACAATAAACCTGTAATGGTTATCTTTATCACAATTTTATAAATGAGAAAACTAAGGCAGACAAAATTTATGTGTTTGATCTGAGTCACACAATTGCTAAGTTTCTGAGGCTAGATTTGAATCCAGATTTTTCCCGACCCAAAGCCCAGTGCTTCTGTCCACTATCTACCTACCTCTAAGATTAAGGAATATAGCTGAAAAATTTATGTTATTTTACAAAAGAAGACCTATACTTACATTCTTTTTAAAAAGGTGATTAAACTCATGAAAAAGGAGTCACAGAAGGATATAACTAAAAGTCAGGAGAATTTTTCATCAATAAAATAGTCATGTTAATGTTGGAATTAAAGTTATTTGTCTGTCACATTTGCTTGATATAAGTTTAGAAGTGAAGTTGGTATGAAAGTGTTCTGAAAGCAGAAGAAGGCATATAAAATGCAAATTAGAAATCATAAATAACAGGAAAAGCCATGATAAAAAAGCCCTCCCAACTTCCTTTACCAGAGGATTGATGATAGGGCATGCAGTTCACTTCCTGAGAAAAAGATAATGCACTCAATGTGCAAATTGAGAAATGGGTTTTTGAATGTGGCTAATATGAGGTTTGTTTGACCATGAGTATTAATTACCAAGGTTTTCTCTTTCACTGGGGGTGGGATGAGAAATAGAGAAAATAAATATTTATTAATTTATTTTTAAAATAATCTATTACTAAGCGAAGACTGCAATTTCAGAAGTAGTCTTTTCTATTTATTTCTTCTGAGAGAAAGGCTGTATCAGCCCAATCACCAAGTTTAGTCCTCCACATTGGGCATTGTCCAGTGAGACATGGGTCTCAGATATATTACAAGGTAATCAACTGTTACCTCAAACTGGTGCTGTGCTTTTAATTATTTTTTAAATTACGTCTTTTATTTTCACACCATTTCCTCATTCCTGCTGAGAAGGCCATCCTTTATAAGAAAGGAAAAAAACAGAATTCAATAAGACTAACCAATATATCCACAATGACATTAAATGTGTAGCCCCACACATACAGACACCTATTTTTGGAAAAAAAAAAAAAAGGAAGCAAACACTTCTTATCACTATTTTCGAAGCTATCAATGGTCATACTTATACAACATTTTGTTTTGGTGTTGATATTATTATTTTTCCATTTATATTACTATTGTTACTGTGGATATTGTTTTTCTAATTTTTCTTATTTTACTTTATATCAATTCTATATAAATCTTCCCATGCGTCTCTGTATTCTGCATATCTGTTCTTTCTTACACTGCAATTATATTCCATTTCTCCCAATGTTTACAATTTATTTAGCAACTTTTTTTTGAATTCTACTATGTTTCCCATTTTGGGGATATCTACTTTGTTTCCCATTCTTAGTCATTGATAGCAAGATTCTTGCCAGAGATCTCCTTAATAGGCTAATCCTACACTTGGAAGGTCATCTATCTGAGAGCCAGTGTGGCTTCAGAAGGATGTGAGGAATAGTTGATATGTTGTTTGTTGCCCAACAATTCCAGGAGAAATGCCAGAAGCTGAACAGAGATCTGTACAGAACACATATAAATCTGAGCAAGACCTTTGATACTGTCAGTCACAAGAATTTAGGGGAAAATTATGTCAAAATTTGGTTGCCCAAGCCCTTTTCGTAGTGTCTAGAAACTGGAAATTGAATGGATCCCCATCGATTGGACATTGCCTGAGTAAATTATGATATATGAATGTTATGGAATATCATTGTTCTGTAAGAAATGACCAGCAGGATGAATACAGAGAGGCCTGGAGAGACTTACATGAACTGGTGCTAAGTGAAATGAGCAGGACCAGGAGATCATATACACTTCAACAACAATACTATATGAAAATCAATTCTGATGGAAGTAGATATCTTTGGCAATAAGAGGATCCAATTCAGTCCCAATTGATCAGTGATGAACAGAACCAGCTACACCCAAGCAAAAGAACACTGGGAAACAAATGTGGACTGCTTGCATTTTTTATTTTTCTTCCCAGATTATTTTTACCTTCCTTCTAAATCTGATTTTTCTTGTGCAATAAGAGAACTGTATAAATATGTACACACATATTGTATATAAGATATACTTTAATGTGTTTAACATGTATGAGATTGTGGAGAAAAGGAAGGGAAAAGTTGGAACAGAAGTGTTTGCAAGGGTCAATGTTGAAAAATTACCCATGCATATGTTCTGTCAATAAAAAGCTATAATAAATAAAAACCAACCCCCCCCCCCCAAAAAAAAAAGAATTGTTCATCAGTACATCAATTTCATAATACCATGCTTGCCTGGGTTCGGGACAATGGACTATGCAATAGTGAAGGAGTGGGGAGCCTTTGATCTATGGGCTTTATCATTTGCATAATCAACAACCAATGATAAGCTGAAATCTAGATACAACAGCTTCCCACTACTTGAGTTCCATAAATTGATCATTTTTTGTATCTTGTGAATGATGTTAAATGTCTAAGTGGTCCTTTGCATGAAAGGACTCCCCAGCCCTGCTCTTGTACTTTCCCAGTTACCAATGGACTGAAACAAGACTGTGTGCTTGGTTCCATGCTTTTTAGCAAGATGTGCCTTCAATGAAGACAAATATGGTGTCAGTTACCACACTTTTGGTAAATTCTTCAAATTGAAAAGCCTTCAAGCTAAGACTGAAGTGGAGGGAGAGTTGGTGAATAATTTTTTGTTTGTAGATTATTGTGCACTCAAGCCTCTGAATCTGAGATGCACTAAAGTATATAAGCTTGCTACTTATATTAATTTTGGCTTAACAAATAACATCAAGAAAACACAGGTGCTTCATCACCTATATGTGGAACCATTGATTACAGCAAATGGAGAAGTTTTGAATACTGTGGATAAGTTCACTTAGTTGGCAGTTAATTTCAGGTTGACACACTCATTGCCAGAGCTAGATCAGTATTTGAGAAGCTCTCCAGAAGAGTTGGGAAAGTATTAGATTGACTACTAAAGTGAAGGTCTGCAGAGCTGTTGTTCTGAATTTATTGTTGTATGCCTAGGAAACTTGGACAAATTTATCAGAGCCATTCCAGGAAATGCAATCATTTCCATTTGAATTGTCTTGGGAAAATTCTGAAGATCACCTGGCAGGATAAGATACCAGATACTGAGTTCCTTTCTTGAACTAACTGCCAAGCATTCAAACTATTACAGAGAATACAACTTTTCTGGACTGGCTGCATTGTTTGAATGCCAAATGTACACTTGCCAAAAAGACTCTTTTATGGAAGACTCACACAAGGCAAGTGCTCACAAGGTGATCAGAAAAGTGGTACAAGGACACTCTCAAGGTCTCTCTGAAGAACTTTAGAATTGATTGTATGGAATAGGAGACACTGGCATAGGGCCACAGAGTATTGCATGTTCTCATCAGAGAAGGTACTGTACTCTATCCACTCGAAATGTTCAGCACCTTGACTCTAACAACCAACCAATTTTTGCTATTACAAAAAGTATTGTTATAAATAGTTGAGTGTATGCAGAACCTTTCTTTTCCTTTCACCTTTCTGGGGATTTTTGATGATTTTTCAACATCAAGGTTTTGATTATATTCTAAAATTTATTTTTAAGAATGTCTATTGTGATGGTGAAAGAAATTTGATCTTTCTGATAACATTGAGTATGTCTATAAATCTCATTCTTAGTACTTGTGTTTGAGGAAGAATATGTCTGGGCTTTGTTTTGGCCTTTTGATAACATTTAGTGGTTCAAAGCAGTCATTAATGGTATTTTGGTGTATTTACAGGAAGTCAGAATGAGCTGAACGGTATATACAGTATCATGTTTCTGGGTACTTAGAAATAATCACAAGAAGAGGTAGATGAATAACTGAGAATCCTTTTAGGCTTATGATATACTCAGAATAAGAGCTAAAATCTACGTTAACATGATATCAAAACAAACCATTTAGGACCATCAATCAAGTCCATAAAAAAAGTCAGCCAAACCAGGTTGGCGTCATGTAGAAAAACAACCCATTGGTTAAATGGATTTTCCCATGTTTTAATTGCTTGTTTTCATGATATGATTTTATGTATTAGAAAGGGAGAGACGTTGAACATAAACTAGGAGGAAATGAAGATTTGTTGTTGGTCAAAACAGTGTCTCTGCAATCAAAGTAAAGCAGATGTCAATTATTAATCAACAAGTATTTATGATGTTTTTGCTATGTATGAGGCTCTATGTTAGAAACTGAACTGCATACAAAGAAAGACTGTCCTAGGTGTGATCAAAAGACAAGTTTACAAGGTGTCCTGAAGGAAATGATTTTTATTAGTTAGGCAAGTCATTAATGCTGGTATTTAAACAACTTTTTATTACTTTTCTACATAAACATTTTTTGAGAAAGAGTCAAATATTTGTCATAACCAGCTAAGTGAAATGTAGGGCCTGACATAGGAAAGAATGATAGTTTTTGAGATCTGGGTTCAAATCTTGGCTTTGTCACTTGGCACCTACCTGACTTTGGACAAGCCATTTAAATTATGGATCCCAATTTACTCAATTATAAAATGCTGATATTTGACTAGACAATCTTAAAGGTCTCTTCCAAATCTAAATCTATGATTTGCCAGTTTCATATTTGCCAGAGCACCTCTAAGGAAACTCCTTCTTAGAACATATTACTTCACTTTAGTATGTATTAGGAACTGAAAAATTCTCTCTATAACCTTCAGCAAGTCAACAATATATTTCTGCAATGGAGATACTTTTATTTATGTCTAAAAATCAAATCAAGGAACATACTTTCTCTCGTAATCTTGTGTCAAAACAGGCAGCCATTTTTCTTTTAGTATGCACCAACCCACAGAGAGTTACAACTAATCCACTTCTCAGAGCTGCCATAAGTACCTAACAAAGGGTTTTCTTCTTAACAGGATGATTGTATTTCATACAATGCACTACTATTTAACTTAGTAAACTTACTTTGGGGAATAGCTCTAAGAAACAGACCTAGCCCTCTAGAAACTCCTCGGATAGGAAATAAGACTATGTAAAGATAACTTAACAATATTAGGCAATAAATGACAGGTACTAAAGAATTGAGGCAGACAATAAAAGCTAGAAAAATTTAGAAAAGAGACAGATCATTTCCAGGTGTTGTGGTCTGAGACAATTACACAGAGGAAACTAGGATTTCAAAAATGGATAAGGTTAAGATAGAGAAAAAAGGTAACTCAGGCTGTAGGAATGAAAATAACCAAAACAACAAAGTAGTCAATCCACAAGCATTTTTAAAACACCTACCACATGCCAAGTGCTATGCTAATTTCTGAGACTACAAAGACAAAAATAAAAATGTTCCTGCCACCAAGGAACTTACAGTCTATCAGAAGATAGATCATGCACACATTTTGGTATAAATGAAAAAAAAAAGGTAATTTAGTTAAGGAGGCTCTAATCTCCCTTATATGGAGAGGGGACTTTGAAGGAAATGAGGCATTCTAAGAAACAAAGGCAAAGAAGGTTACATTCCAGGAGAGGGAGGATAACTTCTGCAAAAGCACAGAGAAGGAAGACAGAATTTCATGTAAAAGACAACATGATGGACAACAGACAACAGAGAAAATGAAGGATAGTAATATATAACAACCCTGAAAAAACAGATCAGAGATAATGTAGAATTTGATGCTTACTGCTTCAGATAGTTCACTGCTAAAATTTCAATGTGAACATTTATACTCAAGAACTAGCAAATGCTATCTATATCTGGGTTTGATTTTTTTTCATTACCTTCATTTAAGAAAGTGATGGGAAAAACATCAATAATGAAAATTAAACTTGAAAGTATATTTTGTGTACATTTTTTGGGGAGCTAGTTCCTAAAGATTCATGAGCATTCCACTAGTTGGAGTCAATAAAGATGTAGAGAAAGGAGCCCCCAAAGGTCTGGGGAATAGATATTTCTGGCTGTAGACAGACAGGCTGAAGGTGGTAGGAAAGGATCATGAAATTGCCTTCTAGGTTCATAGATGTAGAGCTAAAAGAGACTAAAGTAGTCCCAGGTCACACATGAACTAAGCTACAAACTATGATTTAAACACAGATTCATTAACTTCACAGCCAAGTTACTTTCGCCTTATACCACAATTGATAAGTATTCTCTTGTAACAAATCATGAAAAAGGCATTGAGGGCCTGAACTATGGCTGTGATACTGGCAATGGTGTGTTAGCTTTTTCCCATTCCTGATAATCTATGCTGCCCATACATTTTCATGAGTCTAGAATACTTACTCTCCTTTCATCTTCTGTCTTAAAATTTTTGGCTTCCTTCAAAGCATAGGTCAAGTATCAATTCCTGCATAAGATCCCTCCTGACCTCCTATGCAACTGGTGCTCTTTTCTTGAAGTTATTTTGAGTTTCTTCACATATATCTCATATATACTTCTCCATGTACAAATTATCTACTTAAATACAAAGGTTGCTCAGAAAAACAATTTTTAGACCATTTTATATATATATACATATACATATATATATATATACACACATATATATACATCCATACATAAATACATGGAGTCTCTCTTTCTCTCTCTCTCTCTCTTTCCTCCTCTCCCTCTCTCTCTCAATATGGGACAGAGACACAGAGAGAGTTTAAGTATATATAGATATATACATATATATATCTATATATCTATATCTATACATATATATATATAAATTTAGCTATTGGTACATTGGTACTCTAAATGTGAGATCTTTGTCCAGTGATTAAGTGGGCATATTATTAGAGCAGCTGAATCATATCCTTCTTGACACTGTGTTACAAAAACAAATAAAAATCTAGAAAACAGAAAATCATTGCAGCTGAATGAGATAATGATTCATAGGCTATACTTGAAGAAGAAAATAAAGGAGCTGGCAGAATTTGTTTTATTGTGAGTACAAAGACAAGAAGAACCATCATTTCATTAGACATTTGATTATCTCATATTATAGTGCTCATAAGTATTTGAAAAAAATGGTCACCATGAAAATTATTGCAATTTATGCCTCAGTATGGGTGGCAAAAGACAGGCATAGAGAAATTCTAGGAATTCAGCAAGATGATTGAATTGGAAAATAGTGTTCAGGAATAAGAAATGAGAGCAGTCTAAGACATGTAGATTACCTAGACGTCTCATGCCTAGATATTAGGAATACTTTCTACAAGAACAAAATTAGAATGCAGTGGATGTAATGAGCATCAAAAAAAGTAAAAGTGAAATTTATAATATTTTAATGGGCAAGAAATGGCTAGTTATTCTTAACCTGCTCTTTATCCTAACTTTTTTTGATATGTCAAAAATATCATGATCAAGGGCAGTGAGGTGGTGTAGTGGATAGATATCAGCCCTGAAGTCAGGAGAATCTGAGTTCAAATCCAGCTTCAGACACTTAACACTTATTAGCTGTGTGACCCTGGGAAAGTCACTTAATCCCAGCTGCAACACTTTCCACTCCCCCCAAAAGCAATAAATACAATCAGTGACATATTTTTTTAAAATACCATGATCTCTCATCATTCATGTTTGCAACCTGGTAATCATACTCAACTTCTCACTCTCCAGGATCCAACATGATCAACTAGCATCAAATACTGTTGATTCTACTTCTGCTACATCTTTCATATTTATCCTCTTCTCTTCTTTCACAAAACCACTAATTCTTTTTTGAGCTCCCATCATCTCCCCCCTGAATTATTGCAATAGATTTCTAATAGATGTTCTTGCCTCAAGTTTCTTTACTGTCTAACTTACATTCCCCACAGTTGCCAAACTGATTTTGTTAAAACACAGGTCTGACCATGGGACTCCATAATAATAAAAACAATAGCTAACACATATAGTAATTGTAATGGGCTGAGGCTTGAGTTGATGCACTGAGGTCCCAAGCACATAATAGTAATTGGACCATACTCTATTAATATATAAGCTTGGAGAAAGAATGGCACCCGCCCACTCTTTGTGCAAGTCCTGATGTGTTGTATAGGAAATGACGATTTTGGTGGCTGGAGGCAGGGGAGTGGAAAAGGAAGGGGAGGAGATGGCTCAGTGGGCACAGAAGGGGAGGAGATGGCTCAGTGGATAGAGCACCAGCCTTGAAGTCAAGAGGACCTGAGTTCAAATTCAGCCTCAGACACTTAACAATTCCTGGTTGTATGACCATGGGCAAGTCACTTAACCCCAACTGCCTCAGCAAAAAGAAGCAGAGAAACAAACAGAAAAGAGTGGGCGGGTGCCATTCTTTCTCCAAGCTTATATATTAATAGAGTATGGTCCAATTACTATTTAGCCTCATGTGCTTGGGACCTCAGTGCATCAACTCAAACCTCAGCCCATTACAAGTAATCATTATGTTCTAGACACTGTGCTTCTTTATAATTTATTATAATTATATTATTATGATGTATAATATTGCATGTGATATATGATATAATAAATTATAATATAAAATATATATGGTGTAATTTATAATAAATAATTATAATACAATGTATAATTACATGTTTTATTTCATTACATATTCATAATTATTATCTCCTTTGATCCTTATGACAGTCCTGTGAGGTAGATTCTATTATCTATATTTATAGATGAGAAAACTGGGAAAATAGAGGTTTAGTGATTTAGAATCACCAGTTAGTAAATGTCTGAAACCAGATTTAAACTTAAAGTATCCCAACTCCAATTCCAGTACTCCTTTCATTATATCATCTAAATGCTCAAGAGTCTCCTTATTGTCTCTAGATTAAAATGTTTACTACTGTGTTTGACATTTAATTCCCATGACATTGACTCCTATTTATTTTTACAAAAGTATTTACAAAAGTATACTTCTCCCCCTTGCACTTAGATATATAGCCAAATTGGGCTTCTCTCTAGTCATCACACATGATTCTTCCTTTGTTATCTCTGAATCTTTATGCTAGCTGTCTGTCATGTTATTCCTACTTTATCTCTGCCTCATATATACCTTCTCTTTCTTCAAGATAGAGTAAGCACTGTCTTCTTTAAAAAAGCTTTTCCTGATCTCAACTGCTAGTGTCTCGTCTATCAAACTATCATATTTTCTTTCACTTTGTATTATTTTTGGGGGTATTCTATATAAAATTCTATATGTCTTTGTTGCCTTTAAAGGCAACAATGACATATAGAATTTGATGATATTTAGTGAATATTATTTTATTTATTATATGTCCAGAATGGAATAATAATAACTCATATTTATATAATGCTCTAATGTTTGCCAAACATTATTTCATTTCATCCTCACAAAAACTAAGGTATTATCCCCATTTTGCAGATGAGGAAATTGAGGTTGAAAGAGGTTAAATATAACTTGCCCACCATTATATAGCTGGTAAATATTTGAAGTGCTTACATTCTGTCTTGAAGAAAGAGAAGGGATAAATGAGGCAGAGGTGGAAATGAATCCCAGTAGGATTTGAATGTAGGTGTTTTAAAATCTAAATATGAATTAATAAAGGATGAAAAAGGTTTGAGAAGATTTCTGTAAGATTCTTTTCACTATCAAATCCAGTGGAGCTACTACACTTACACTCAAACATTCCCGTTCTTAGTATGTTCCTTGAGGAAAAGGAAATTTTATACACATACACATAAATGCACATATTTAATCAAGTATATATATACAGAGAAGTTTTGTATTGCAGATGGATGAATGATTCTTAAGCCACTTGAAGGAAGAGAAGATATAAAAAGTATGAAAAAAATCATAGAGCTTACCAAAAAAAAGTAGCCAAGAGAACACTAAAAACTATTGTCTATAGGCTTTTGTTCCCATATATTTTTATAACAATAATATCTATATTCAAATTTTGGGGATGGGAATATCTATATTCAAATAAAGGGATTAACCAGAATTTTGCAAGCTATAATTTATAGAGAACTGCATATTTACTATTATATAATTGAAAGATTCAGAGAATGCAAGGTTTACTGTGTTTGGTGTTTATTATCTATTAAAAAAACATTTATTTCAGAAGAAGGAAATGATACATTAAAAACCCTCCTCCAATAATGTGTCTTCGCCTGCATATATCACAATCATAAAAGATTTCTTGAACAATATAACAATAGAGATGAACTTATCTGGCAACACTCTGATCATTAACATCAAATGAGACATCAAATAGACAACTGTATTTTTCCCAAAGGTGTCTGGTGTTAGAGAATATCCATGCAAATCTCAAATCAAAGAGAGATTCCTGATAGACATTCAGGTCCTCCAATCATTCTTATTTGTTGATTACATTTTGCTGATTGCAGGAAGTCTAGATAATTACAGAGCTTCCTAAATGAGACCCATAATTGCCTGCCAGATTTTGGCTTAACTATCCACACAGGAAAAGGTAAATAGATGAAGGATACTTACAAATGGAGGCATTTGGTCAAGCAATTTATAAAGTGGACTCTGGTAGATACTACCAATGAGCTATGAGGTAGGCTTGAAATTGTATAGGAATAGGAAAGAAGAATGGATAGCCTTTGGGAAGTTCTAAAGCTACTTGGATGACCCCCCGATTTTTTTTTTTGAAAAGAAGGCTCATCTTCTTAACCCCTACAAAAAATTTTTCTGGTGATGTCATATGACTATCAATCATGGAACACTGCAATTTCAGAAGAAAAGAGATGTATAATCATCCAAAAGAAAATAAAAATCTAGAAAGCAGGGGTGAACATGCAATAACACATTACAGATAATTACCAACAAAAAGTACTCTAAAGGGTAACATCAAAAAATGTTATGAGTGAAAAAGTAAATGAGGTAGTCATAAGGGATAAGTGATAAGACCAATCACATGATAACAATGTGTAAAATGAACTATTTATGAGCCACATTTGTATCTTTGCAAATTCATGAGAGTGCGAGGACTGTTCCTGATACATGATGTATTAGGTGACTGCCAAAAAAAACAACTTACAGATGTGAGCAACACATCTGTAATGGTTATACATGGGTATACATGAAAGGTAGTGATCTGCTTAATAGGATGAAATACCTACACTAATGATATACCATATGTATCGGTATATTTGAGTACACATTGAATCTCTCTATTAGAAAGTTAGGGCATAATAGCAGAGACTATTTCATTTTTGAATGTGTATCTCTAGCATATTGCACAATACAATATACATGCTGCTGAGCTGTTTCAATTGTGTCTGATTCTTTGTGATCCCATTTGAGGTTTATTTGACAAAGTTACTGGAATGATTTGCTGTTTCATTTCCAGTTCATTTTACAGATAAGGAAACTGAGGAAAATGGGAATAAGGGACTTGCCCAGAGTCATATAGCCAGATTTGAACTCAGGAAGATGAATCTTGCTAATTTCAAGCTTGGCACTTTATCTAACTAACAGAATAAACAATTTAAAACTGCTTTCTGAATTGAAACCAATCAACACTAATAAGCATTTATGAGACACCTACTAAATTTAAGATACTTGTTTGTTCTTTGTTCTCGAAAAAGACCATGACACCAGGGAGGTCCTGCTATGACATGAAAGTAAATTGGATTTAAGTGGGGAGTGCTGTGCAAGGTCACCTGCCTCACCTTCCCTTCCAGAGCCATCTGAGTCCAGTAGCTTAGAGATGGCCCTGGATGCAATAGAAGACTTTGACCTTTTTAAGCTAAGGTCTTCAACAGATCACCACATGGCTCTTTTTGCACACAGTGATCTGTTTGACGGAGGCTGTGTCCATTCAGTGATTAAACCTATGCTAAACACCAAAAATAAAGACAGAAATTAAACTATGCCTTCCTTCAAAAACTTAAATTCTTCTGAAAAGACTATACACATGTATAAATATTATCAAAATTAATGAGGAAATTTTTTAAGGAAGGCACTAGTTATTTTGAAGTTGTTGATTTCTAAAAGTTAGAGATAGAAGAAAATTTAGAAATTATTTGGGCTAATTTCCTTCTACAGCAAGGGTAAGGACCGAACCCTTTTCAATCTCTCTATTAACTGGTTCACTAATTCTACTGGCTCACTCAAATTCTGATAGGCATCAGACTCCCAGAGGGGGGAGTAGCCACTGGTATAACTCATTCTTTTGGATTACTAGAGGTAACCATGGTGATGGTGGTGATTCACTTATGTTCAGTCGTTTCAGTTATGTCTGACTTCATGATCTTATTTGGGATTTTCTTGGCAAAGATACTGGAGTGGTTTGTCATTTCCTTGTCCAGCTCATTTTACAGATGAGGAAACTGAGGAAAATAGGATTATATGACTTGCCCAGAGTCACACAGCTAGTAAGTGTCTGAGGCCAGTTTTGCACTCATGATGAGTCTTCCTGACTCCAAGCATAGCATTCTATCCATTGTGCAATTCTTTTCATTGTAGGTTTTAGTTCCTGTACCTTAATTAGTGGTCTTATCGTTTAACAAGTCAATCAAAATTAACTCCATTAATACTCAATTAGAAACATTTATTAAATATAAAGCAAAGCAATAATAATAATCATAATAAGTTCTACCCATAAATCAGGGAAACATTGTTTTCCACAAATGTACACAGTGTTTATAGGGAAGGGTAGATACAAACTTATTGAACTATGGTAGGGAGACACATGTATATGAAACAAAAACATGTATCTGTGTCCACTGAGAATGCTGAACTATTGATCTTGATGTCCTTTTAAATTTTTCCTAGATGGGCGCAGCTGTGTTCTCTTCTGGGCTACTGAGACAATAATTCTTTCTTTTTTTCTTTCTCTCGTCTTCTTTCTTTTTTCTTCCTTCCTTCCTCCTTTCTTTCCTTCCTTCCTTCCTTCCTTCCTTCCTTCCTTCCTTCCTTCCTTCCTTCCTTCCTTCCTTCCTTCTTTCCTTCCTCCCTCCTTCCTTTCTTCTTTCCTCCTCCTCCTCTTCCTTTTTTTCCTCCTCCTCCTCCTCTTCCTTTTTTTCCTCCTCCTTCTCTTCTTCTTCCTCCTTCTCCTCCTCCTTCTTTTTCTTCTTCTTCCTTTTCCTCTTTTTTCTTTTTCCTTTTCTTCTTTCTTCTTCTTCCTCTTTTTTCTCTTCTTTTTTCCTTTTCTTCTTCTTCTGCTTCTCCTGTTAATAAATTTTTATCAAATGTTTCCAAATTACACATGAATATTAATAAAAAACCCTTTGAATTACAAATTCTCTTCTTCCCTCTCAACTCTGTCTCTCTCCTCGAAAAGGCAAACAATTTGATATTGACTATACATATGAAGTTATGCAATAAAATTATTTATTAGCCATATTACAGAAGAAAGCATGGACACAAAGGAGAAAAATAGAATAAAAAAAGTATGCTTCCATTTGTAGAGTTCATCAGTTGTCTCTTAAGATAGATAATTGAAATTGTCTTGTAACATTGTCTTTATCAGAGTAGATAAGTATTTCAGAATTGATCATTCTTACAATATGGCTCTTTTTGCATATAGTGATCTGTTTATGCTCATTTTGCTACAAATGAGTTCAAGTAAGTCTTCCCAAGTTTTTTTGAAATCATTTAGTACATCATTTTTATAACACAATAATATTTTATCATAATCAAGTACTATAACTTGTTCAGTTATTTCCTAATGGATAGCTATTGCTAGATTTCCAATTTTTTGTCAGTACAGAAAGAACTGATTTAAATATTGTTGTTCGAACAGAATCTTTCCCCACTTCTTTAATCTCTTGGAGATGTGGTCCTAGAAGAGTTGCTGCTAGATCAAAGGGTGTGAGTAGTTTTATAAGCCCTTGTGCACAGTCCCAAATTATTCTCCAGAATGGTTGGATTAGTTTGCAACTCTACCAATAATTCATTGGTATCCTAATTTTTCCATATCCCTTCCAGTGTGTGTCATTTTCCTTTTCTATCATATTAGCCAATAGTTGGTATGATTGTTGTTCTTTGTCCTTTAAGAGGATCAAAAATGACACTTGTACATTGGATTTAAGATACAGGGTGTCTGACTGTGGCTAATCAGACCAATATAAGCTTAGAAGACTTTAACATAGGCTGGGCACAAATAGTCCACAAGGACATTTAAAATGGAGATGTCTCTAAATTTGTGCATATTATTTTTTGAGCTATTGCAATTCTACTTTACTCATAGAGTATAGAGCCTTCTTTGATGCTATGCTGGATGGTCTTTTGCTAGTATTTACCATGTCACACAGTTGATTCCAAAGTCTTCAGTGGCCTTGAGAGTGTCCTTGTATTACTTCTGCACACAAAAACAGATCTAAATCTACCTGGTGTGAGTTCTCTGTAAAAGTCTTCTAGCCAAGAATAGGTATGATATCATATGTCAGAGTTGTTTTAATTTGTATTTCTCTAATCAGTACGGGTTTAGAGCAGGACTTCTTAAACTTTTTCCACTTGTGACCCCTTTTTGCCCAAGAAATTTTTACTTGATTCTTGATATATTGATTTATAAAATAAGTATACAAATAAAAATTTACTGATAATAAATCACAATTTCACAACTCCTACATTCAGTTATATGACCCCATATGAAGTCATGACCCAGTTCAAGAAGCTTTGTTTTAGAACATTTTCTTATATAACAATTACTAGCATTAATGTCTTCTGAAATTTTTCTTTTCATATACTTTTACCACCAATCAACAGGAATGGCTCTCATTTATTTATTTTATTAATTTGACTTAGTTCCCTATATAGTTAAAAAATGAGGCCTTTATCAGATATTGCTATAATTTCCCTTTAGTTTTCTCTTTTTCTTCTAATTTTGACTCCATTAGTTTCATTTGTGTGAAAACTTACTGATTTCATGTAATCAAAATTATCCATTTTACTTCCTGTAATTAACTTTTATTTGGTTATAAATCTTTCTTTTATCTATAAATCCATCAGGTACATCTTTCTATACTTTCCTAATTTACTTATGGTATCATCTTTTAAATCTAAATACATTTTAATCTTCTTGTGGCATATAATTTGAGATATTGGTCTATGTTTTTGTTTCTGTCAAAATTCTTTCTAGTTTTCCCAGTAATTTTTGCCATATGGTGAGTTCTTACTCCAAAGCTTGGATCTTTGGGTTTATCAAATGCTACATCACAGGGGTCATATCATGTTGGTCATTTTCTTCTCTGTATCATATACATAATCTACTACATTGATAACACTACTCTATTTCTTGGCTAGTCCCAAAGTGTTTAGATGACTGTTTTGTAGTAAAGTTTAAAATCTGCAACTGCTAAGCCATCTTCCTTCAGATTTTTCCCCCATCGATTCTCTTGATATTCTTGAAATTTTGTTTTGCTAGATGAATTTTGTTATTTTTTCTATCTCTATAAAATAATTCCTAGGTAGTTTGATTGGTATGGCATTGAATAAGTAAATTAACTTAAGTATAAGTGTAATTTTTATCATATTGGCTTGGCCTGCAGACAAGAGCAATGGATATTTTCCCAGTCATTTAGATCTGTTTTTGTTTGAAAAATGGTTTTATAATTGTGTTTCTATAATCCATGGATTTGTGTTGGCAGGTAGATGTGGTGAGCTTTTTCTTCTCAAAAAGCAGCCAGGTGATAAAAGTTCAGATCTTTTATTATCTCCAATATAGCCCGGTTAGCTTAGAGGCCTATCTCTCTGCTTGGTTCCAAGAGCTCTCTCCAAATGTCTTTAAATCCAAAGGTCTGGTCCTTCAGCCTCTGCCTCTGCTTTCTTAAGCCTCCAGCCAGCTCCAGTCTTCATGTCATTCCAGTGAAATCTCGACTTGTAGCGTCTTCCTCTGAAGAACTCTCCGACTGGCCCATTGGCCTATTTATGCTCCTTCCAGAGAGAGGGATTATGGGTAGTTCTACTTAGTACCTTGTTTCAGGTTCTTCCCAAAACATCTTCTTGTAAGATTAGATCAACTCTAATTAGTTAGCAGTTAGTAAGGATTCCAACAGGTAGACTTCCAAATATTTTATATTGTCTGCAGTTATGAAATTTCTCTATCTTTTCCTGCTGGTTTGTATTAGGAGCATATAGAAATATTGGTGATTTGTGTGAGTTTAATATGTTCTACAATTTTGATGAAGTTGTTAAAATCTTTCAGGTATTTCAGCTGATTCTCTAGAGTTCATCTATTAACTGCAAAGAGTGATGGTTTTATCTCCTCATTGCCTATTTTTATTTCTTCAATTTTTTCTTGTCTTATTGCTATAGCACTTCTAGTACAATAATGAATAACAACAGTGATATTGGACATCTTTGTTTCATTTCTGATTTTATTGGAAAATCTATGAAGGGTTTCTACGTCTTAAGCAGCAGGTATCATTACAAGTAAAAATCTTTTCTTCCTCTAGTTCTTTTAAACATCAGGTAGCAATGCAAGTTTTGAAGTTTCTGATGAAATCAGTTCTTTTCTGAGCTCTACTCTTCTGAATTCTGAATAAGCTTAAGTTATGCTACTAGTCCAAAGCCCCATTCAAAGGTTTTGTGGAAAATTATTTGAATATGTTTCAATCACTAATTAAGTGTCCATGTGGGCAGAATATTGTGCTAGGTAATTAAATAGATAAAATATTTAGAGAAGATACATCTCTTCCGGTCTTCATGGACCTGGTAGAACACTGAATGTACTGCATGTTATCAACAATGAATTAAAAAACAACAAAAAACAAGAACAATAAAAAAATGCAACACCAAAATAAATGACAACAAAACAAGCCTTCCTAAGAAGTGAAGGACTAGAATCTCATTTGAAATTAAATCAAGAATACTATGTGGAAATCTCATCTCTTAGTAAGAAGAATGAAGGAATAGGATCTCATTGGACTTAAAGTCATTGGACTTAAAATCAGAAAGACCTGTGTTCAAATTCTACCTCTGATTTAGTAACTATATAGCAAGCCACTTTATACTTTTTAATCTCAATTTCTTCATCTTCAGAATATGGATAACATAAATTTACTAGCAAGCATATATTACACACTTACTATGAAGCAGACACTATATTAGGAACCAGGATACCGACTGGTATTATTATTTTCATTATTGCCTCAAACATTTTTGTATTAAAATAAAAAAATAGAATTGGAGGAGGGAATCCTTAATTTTCTTCATATATATGTATGTTATGTATATATATATGTTTGTGTATATATATACACATACATATATAAATATATCCACATAATTTTTTTCTTTGAAGCCTATAAGACTATTGCCATAAGACATACTAGCTTTTGACATTTTCGATTGTTTAAAATCACTTTGGAGTTCCACAGTATTCCTATTAATACAACTACTATTAATAACAACAACCTTATTTTGCCCTCTTATGATGCCTTTCATCCAGAGATCTTAAAGTGCATTTCAAACATTAATTAAAATCTTCTCATCATCTCTCTGAGTTCCTGGGGTGGGGAGAGAGACAAAAATCATAAATGTTCTGGCATTAATTAAGTTCTCCCTGGGTTTGCAAACTAGGTAAATAGCTTTCTTTTCTCCATTAACAAACAAAATAGCTCTCTAGAATGATTATTGCAGATGTTCACAAGTGAGCTTGGTGATTATTTCTATGGGACACTGATAGATCCAAAAGCCCATCTAAATTTGGGCTGATGACATTATACTCAATACTCTAAGAGAAGACCAGGCTTTGCATGATAATTGCAGTGTCTTTCTGTTGTCAATGTATAACTCTCCTGTGACAAGAAATTAAATCTAATAGAAAGAATGATTTGGAGTCAGGAGTCCTGGGTTCAAATGTAGGCATGATGTTTATGTGAAATATTCCTTGAGAAATCATTTAACATCTGAAGGTTTCAGTTTTTTCACATGTAAAATAAGAGAATTGGACAAAATGAACTCTGAGGTTGTTTCTGATTCTAAAGCAAGGCCAGTGGTCTTTGTCCATCTCTCTTTTGAGTATTCTTTTATCTTTATAGATTTAATTTGCTAGACCCATTGGTATAGAACTATATCATACATAAAACTCATCAAGTGTAGGAGTTAAGAGATAGGTATAATAATAACTTGTATTTATAGGGGTATCTAAGTGACACAGTGGATAGATCACCAAACTTTGAATCAGGAAGACTCCTATCCCCAAGTTCAAATCTGGCTTCAGGTACTTATTAATTGTGGGACCCAGGCAAGTCACATAAACCTGTTTGACTCAATTCCTTATCTATATAATGAGCCAGAGAAGAAAATGATAAACCATTCTAGTATCTTTGCCAAGAAAACCCCATTTGGGGTCTTGAAAAGTTGGACACCACTGAATAACAACTGTACAAAATTATTTGTATAGTGCTTTAAAGATTGCAAACACTACACATGTTATTTCACTTTATCCTCACAACAACCCTGGGAAGCAGGTTTTATTATTATCTCTATTTTATAGATGAGGAAACTGAGGTACAAAGAAACTTAAGTGACTTGTTCAGAGTCACACATTTACTAATTTGAACATTTACTGAATTTGAACTCAGAATTTCCTGACTTCAATGCTTCATCCACTGCATCAGCTCGCTCCCTGTTTCAGGACAATGGCATGTGACCAAGTTTGTTGGAGTTTCTGTCACATTGAAAACTTTTAAGTAAAAGCTAGATGACTACCTGGGAGAGAAGCTGTAGAGGAAATTGGAACATGATGTAGGAGGAAGGTGAGTGATCTCTAACATCTCTTCCAGCTTGAAGATTCTATGGTCTTTTCATACACACATACACACCCACAGAGAAAGACATACAAATACATATTCTTGGTAATTGCTATCAGGAATAAAAATATCAGCTTTTTGAAAATTTTATTAATATATTTTGTTATCACCTCATCTCTGTCTTCTTAGAATTATCTCTTATAACAAAGAATCAAAAATATAAATAAGTTTAGCAAAATTAATTAACTCATCACAATAAGTTTTACATGCTTTGTTCTAGATCTATAGTTCTCCAACTCTTCAAAAACAGGGCAATAAATATATTGGAATACTTGATGCTCTTCTTTTTATCACTGATCTTGAGATGCCTATGGATGCCTAGGTTAAAGGATACATACATTTGAATCAATTAGCATAATTGTAATTGCTTTCCAGAATGCTGTCTGATTCATAGTTTGTGGTTTCTTTTTAGAAGTTACCAATGGATTGTTTTTATTTCTCACTTTAGTTTTAGATCTAATAGATTCAGGTAGTTTATTTATTTACTTTTGAAATGTGGCATCCACATTATTTATTTTGATCATGGTTTTCAAGAATTTGGCAATTCTTAAATTTTTCATTTCTGTTCATTCAACTGTTTTATGGGCCAGTGACATTTATATCTTACATTTCTTTCCATGTCTTTTTTCTTTTAATTTTGTCTCAATATTTTTTATTGTCTTAGGGAGTTTATTCTATTCTAATTTTTAAGGATTTTTTTTTATTTCCAAAAGGTTTACACTTCTTGTAATAAGCTATTAATTCTCTTTCCAAGCCTCAACTCGAGATGTTATTCTTTTCCAATTCTTTAGAGACGTCATTTCATTATATCATTTTAAAACTCATCTCATTTCTTCTTGTAATTTTAATTGGCCATGTAGTCATGTTTTTGTTTGGGGATTTCTTGAAGTTGTGAAGTTCTCCTTTTTTGTGTGTCAGGTCAGAAACACAGGTTCACTCTGTGTTCAGCCCTGTACACAGTTGAAATTCCTCCTCTGCCTCTTTCTCTCTATCAGTACACTAGAAGGCTAAGCTTTTCTGGCTTGGCCCCAGCCCAAATTGTTTGCTAGCCTGGCCAGGAAAAAAAAAAAAAAAAAAAAAAAACTACTGCGTTTTCTCTTGTGTTTCTTTATCACTACATGATATGATGTGTTTCTTTCACTTTGTTGAAGTGGTTATGGGAAATACTTCATGTAGACTGTTTTGTTTTTTTTTTCATTGTTTCCTTTGCTAGCTCTTCATAGCTCCCTAGTATAATAGTGTACATGCTTTTTCTCAATTTTTCAAAATTTACTATTCCTATCATTTGTCATCTTTGGCAATTTATTCACTGTGAGGTGAAACTCTAGAGCCACTTTCATTTGCATTTCTTTTGTTTTTAGTGATTTGGGGCAATATTTTGTATATTTGTTAACAATTTCAATTCTTTCCTTGAAAACCATTTTTGTTTACATCTTTTGATCTTTTATCTATTGGCAAATAGATCTTGGTCCTATATGTATCTGTTATTTACTTACATATTTTATGTGACATACTTTTATCAAAGAAATCAAATATGAAAATTTCCTAATTTGCCAATTCCTTTCTTAATTCATTTGCATTAATTTTGTTAATAAAAAAGCTTTTTAATTCCATGTAATTAAAATTATAATTTTTATGCTTGCTTCTATTTTTTTTTGTTGGAATATAACTACTTCTTTTAAGTATTTTTTAAGTATCCTTAAGTATGATATAAAAGACACTTGATCTGATTGTTTTTATTTGTTATGAGTTTTAATATTGAGGTCATATAAATTTTGACTTTATTGTGAAAAATTCAAGATGTTTATTTAAACATTTTTTTTGTAGAGTACTTTACAGTTTTCCCAGTAATTCCGGTCAAACAGAAAATTCTTTCCTAGGTAAATTTTTTTTTCCATTTTTTTGTTCTATACTTGGGTTGTTGAGATACTTTTCTTGTTCTTCTTCAATATCTAATCTGTTTATTTGTGACATTAGCTTTTTCTTCTATTCTTTCCATCTTCCCCTCTCTACAAATGAAATAAAAATTTTAACAAATTATAGACCCATGCAGTCAACAAGCACTTATTAAATCCCTATCATGTGCCAGGAATATGCTAAATACTACAAACAGAAAGGCAAAATATAGTCCCTCATAAGGAGCTCACAGTCTAATAGGGGAATCACCTTGCAAAAAGTGTAATGCCAGAGAAACTGAAGCAGGGGAGAGATTAGAGAGTTTTTAATATTTTATTAATTGGAGAGCATAATTGACTGGACAGGACTCTCGTCTTAAAGTATTATCCAAATCCTTAAATACCTTTTACAGACAAAGAAGGGGACAGAAGCGGGAAACTTCTTCACAGACCCATTTGGTTCTGTCAGGATGGGAGGAGGCCATAAATTCTTACTAAAAGCCAGAGTCAGGATGTCTGAATAAACAGAAGCAAAGATGTCAATGAGGTATCCAGGATAGTCTTATCTTTTGGAATATTTTAGAAGGATAGTGTAAATTCTTGAGGACAGAAAGAGTCAAAAAGTCTGATCTCCCCCTCTTATCTTGAGTCTTACATTGACAATTTATAACCTTAGAGCAAAATGGTCCCCAGTCTTAATGGACCAGAGGGGGAATTTTACAACTAAGGGGGATTGAGGCAGAACAGTTAAGGAAACTGAGATAGAACAGTTCAGGGAAACTCAGTCAGGACTAGTGCAGGGAAAGTAGTATAGGGAAACTGAGTCAGGACAGTTAAAGAGAACTGTGGTACAACAAAAGCTATGGACAAACAAGAAATGCACAGAGTAATAGTAAGTAATCTCAAAGATGAGGAACTAACAACAAAGGTAGGAGGGAAGGGAGTGGGAAAGGCCTTTTATAAAACTCAACTTTTGAGTTAAGTATTAAAGGAAGCTAGAGAAATGATGGGGATAATGAGAGGGTGTTCCGGTAGGCAATGGAAGGGAGAACAACCAGTGAAAATGCACAATTGGGAGACAGTATCTTGGATGAGCCGCAGCACTGAGTCCAAAGTCACTGGATCTTAGAATAAATGAAGAAAATTAAGGTTCAAGAAGACTAGAAAGATAAAAAAAAGAGGCTAAGTTGTGAGGGGCCTTAAAAACTAAGCAGAATTTTACATTTGATCATGGATTGAATAATGAGCCAATACATTTTATTGAGTGGGTAGGTGACATGAGCAAACATATCATTTAGGAAGATTATTTCAATAATTTGGTAGATAATGATCTTGAATGGGGAGAGACTTAAAGCAGAAACAATCAGAAAATTATTGTAGTAGTCCATGTCTGTGGTAATGAGATCTTGTGGTAAGGTATTGTGAGTATTAGAGGAAAGAAGGGTATGAACAGGGGAAATGTTATGCAGTTAGAATATAGGGACAACAGATTGGAAATGGAGAATGAGAAAACTTAAGAAAAAGAAGATAACTAGATTGTGAACCTAGATAACTGGGAGGAGTAGGGAATTTTAAGAAGGGGAGGATTTTTTGGGAAAGATAATGACTTTATTTTTGGATATTGAAATTAAGGTGTCTAGTGGACATTCAGGTTGAAATGCTCAGGAGGATGTTAAAGATGGAAAACTGGAGGTTAGCAGACAGGTCAGGGCTAGATAAATATACCTGAGAACTATGTATATAGAGCTGGAAGTTGGTGAGATCACCAGAAGAAATAGTATTAAAAAAAAGCCTTGTAGATCCACCTGTATGAAGAGATAGATTGAGAAGGGATGATTAAACAGTGTAAAAATATCACCTACAAATGAGATAGTAGAAAGGAGAGGAATGTGTCCTTTTAGAGGTAGAACTGTGGACAGGAAAGGAATAGGCAGTAAATAGTCAGAAGTAGTTATGTATAAAGCACAGCTATTGATGAAAGGGCAAATAGTGCAACATATGTCAGTCCTTGAGGACTTGATTTTTGAACTACAGCTTTCTTGATAGATTCATGACTTCACCAGTCTGGGTATTCCCTTTACCAATACAGATTGCAATCTTTTTCCATACCTTCTGATCTTATTCCATTTTTACCCTTATCTTTCTATGAATATTTCATAGATTACCTATCCAGTGTATTAGGGGCTTTTTTCTAATTCTGTCTCTTCTCAAGTGTACCATTGTGGTTGTCCATCTGTTTCTGGGTAAATATAACTGAGAATCATCTGCATAGAGATCATAATTAAACCCATGGGAAATGATTATCTCATCACCAAGTAAGAGAGTACAGAGGGATCAAGGAGTGGTCCTGGGACAGAACTTTAGGGGGCATCTATAGTTAATGGGTATTACCTGGAGAAAGATCAGGCAGAGAAAGCTAAGAAGGAATAGCCAAAGAGGTAGGAGGAAGTGAAAGAAAATATCATTAAAATCAATAGATGAAGTGTCTCAAAGAAAAGGGGGATCATTGGTATCAAAGGCTACATAGAGATCAAGAAGAATGACAAATGAAAGGTCATTAGATTTAGCGATTTGAAAATCATTGGTAACTTTGGAGAAAACAGTTTTAGTTGAAGAATGAAATTTGAAAACAGACAAGGAAGAGTTGTGGAGTTGTGCTACAGATTTATAAAAGGTAATTATTAAATTATCAGTGTGAGCATTTATATCTCAGAAATCAGCAAATACTACAGATCAGAGTTTGATTTATAGTTTTGTTGATTTCTGGACTTAAAAAATTGATGGAAAATCATTAGCAATGCAGATTAAACTTAAGTGTGTAACATAGCTACATTTTAAAAATGTATTTATTTATTTTTTGCTGAGGCAATTGGAGTTAAGTGACTTGCCTAGGATCACACAGCTAGGAAGTGTTGAGTGTCTGAGACCAGATTTGAACTCAGGTCCTCCTGACTTCAGGGCTGGTGCTCTATCCACTGAGCCATCTAGCTATCCCCAGATCTGGTTTTTAAACATTTATCAGTGCATTATTGGTTTAATATGATAGTAAAGAAAATGGAGTAATCAATTGGATATATCTTTTTTAAAATTTTATTTATTTTATTTTTTGAAATAAAACAATCATTTCCATAATATTATGTAATAAAAAAAATTACATATGAAACTGCTGATCAATTATGTACAATTTACTATTCCTTCTAAATAAAGTTATCCTTTTAATTTCTTTTTTCCTTTTTTTTTTTCTTCCCTCCCTTTCTCATCTTCTCACTTCACCCACAATACCACTCAGTCATCTGTAAGGAATTGAAAAGAAAATAGTGAAATATAAGGGGATATTTGCTTTCTGTAAATGGGCTTTCATTTTTTCCCTGTAGTCCCTTTTCCTCAGATACTGCTCATGTCTCTGCTGCCAATCCATGTTTGCCACCTCCAGCTTTTGCCATAACTCCTGCTGGTGGAATGAGGAAGCAGCTGGGCTCCTAAGCTTGCTCTTCTAAACTAAGTTTGCTCTTCAGAGGTTTTGTTTTGTGTTTGGCATATCAGGCTGCTTTAAAATAATGGTAGCCCTTAGCCAGTGGCTTTTTCTTCCAAGGAGTTAATAAGCATTTTATAGATCTTATCTCCATTGTGCTCACAGCATTCTAGTGAAGGATATGATTGGCAAACCTTATGATTCCACTTTAGCACTCAGTACAAAGTCAAACTTTGATACTCATGCAGCAAATCTTCTCTGAAACTGGTCCTGGGAAGATCCTGGGGGGAAGATTTTCCTGGAGGTTGGTGGATGATCTGCTTGCAGGTCTCTGGTGAAACTTAGAATTGGAATACTTGTGATGTGTTCGAGGTTAAGCACCAAATGATGAGATTTAGGAGAACAATTGGCATCAAATGTTGGGGTTTGAAGATTTGGGAGAGCATATAGTTAGGAAAGTAGTTTTAACAATTAACAAGGGAAAAGACAAATTCCCTAGGAGAACTCACAATTAATTAAGTGAAAGGGACTGCACTAGGAAGTGGGAGTACTCTATTGACTGTCAGACTAAATCTATAGAGTTTAGCACCTTAAAACAGTAAGTTAGCCATAAGAAGGAGAAAGACACCATGAGGCAGAATGCCATGGCCTGCTAACCCAAAAAACGATTCAGCAAAGATAGTGTGGCCGGGGACAGATTTATAGAGGAAATTTAACCTCTGGGGTTTGACATCATTTGGCTTTCTAATTGAATACAGTAAGGTGAAACTATTCCAGACCTTCATAGGGATGAGATTGTAAGGTTGAGCTGACCCCCTTCACTGCCCTTTCCAGCTTGCCTCAGGGATGTTATCCGTATTTCAGGCTTTCTCTGTCAAGCCCAGCTAATTATCCGGAACCTCAACACATGCAAATGGAAGTGAGAAGATGATGTGGAGTAAAGAACGTCAAGATTGAAGCCATTTCTCTTAGAAACTGACTGATGTTCTGGCATCCTAAAAATGTTCCTGGTTTGCTTAAGAAATAATTATAATAATAACATAATAACAAAAACTCAGTAATATGTGTTTTTAAGTTTTTCACTATACTTTACACATGCTGTTTCAATTTATCCTCAGAATAATCTTGGGTAATAGATAGTACTAGTAGCTAGAAAGGCAGATGAATAGACAGATAGGGAGAATGAAAGAGCGAGAGAGTGAGAGATGACAGAAAGACAAATAAGCACTTATAAACAATGTAGTGAACCAAGCATTGGGGATAAAAATACAAGCAAGCAGGATCATCCCTGCCTTCCAGGGGTTTACATTTTAATGGGGGAAGACAAGATTTAAAAGAATTTACTGTATATGAGATTAAAAGGTGAAAAGACTAAGTAACTTTTTAAGGGTCATCCATATGTATGGTTCAGAAATGGTGAGGGGTCACCATTTAATAAAAAAAAAAAAAGCTGGAGAGATGTCTAGAAGCAAAACGAAGTTTATTATACATTCTCGCAAGAAGGGTGTCCCAAACATCCAGCAGACAATCGAAGGGAGGAAGCACCTTCTGGGGCAGGGTTAACACTTTTAATCCCTAACACAAATACCCCCTCCCACCACTGATCCTCATCCTTATTGGCTGAGGATCTTACATTCTAAACGCATGAATTACCCAAGAACTTGAATTTGACCATATTTGACTTAAATAGGGAGAAAATGATATCATGGGAGGATAGCAGGAAGGGGACTTAGGTATGCCTTTGGATCAATGCTCGAAGTCCTTCAGGCCTACTCAAACTCTGAAGTAGATGAAGCCTTACTCTATTTTCACAACTGTCTTGAAAGATCTCACCTCATCTCGTTCACATATAATATAATACAGATTGGTAAAGTCTCCCCAGGACTATATTCCAAGACTCTATTTGGAAATTGTATTCCAAATCCTTGAATAGGTCTCTACTCACTAAAAATTACTACTATTTAGACCCAATCTTTAGAAATCACTTAGATCTCATATAATAATAAAACTAGTTGATTTAAATGACTTGAATGAGAAATATCAGTTGATATAGAGATAGTAAGGAATTTTCAAAAGACAAATAGCATAAAATATAGAAACCCAAGAATTGTTTCAAAGAATCAGGACTGAGAGATGTGGCTGACTTTGGACCTCAGGCAGCTGAGGCTGTTGAAGGAAAGGCTCTTTCCTGTCCATTCTACAGAAGTACTTCATAACATGATTGAAGGGAAATATTAAGATTGATTATGATAGCAAAGAGGAACCCAAAGGGAAGTTACATGCTGATGTCTTTGTAGCCAAGATTTCTCCCTTGAGATTGTTCAGGATTAGCCTGACTGACAAAACTATCATTTTCATTGTCTGTTTTGGGGCAAAAGTAAAGTTTTCCTCATCATTGGTCAGCTGAGCAAAACAATGCTGACACTGTAATGACATGAGGCCACAGAGAGCAACCCCTTCTCCCATAGCTATTATAGTTTCTTCAAATTTTCTACCTCTCTGTGCTTAATCTAATCAGAAGCTATGGTGGTGTGATGTCATTTACCTTGTGTCTTATACTAACAAATGATAAATCAAGATTCTTACTTGAAGAATAAAGCACTTAATGCGCCATATTTAACCTCACCTCTCTTCCAAATCAGTGGTTATTAAAGTGTGGTCTTTAGGAGCTCACTGGAAGCCTTCTGGATCCTTTCAAAAGGTTCATGAGACCAAAAGTATTTTCATAATAACATGAAGACTTTGGAATTTCTTATATGGCAGATATTCATAGATATAACTCGCAAAACTTTTTGAAAAATTCTTGATTATTTTTAAAACTGTAAGCCCAAAAAGCTGTAGTTGCATTAACAATAAGCCTTATGCTTTTTCTTTCCACCTCATTCCCTGCTCTTATACTTAGAGACCTCAATATACATGTTGATATTCTAGTAAATAACTTTAATTCCCACTTCAGCCACCTCCTCAAATCCCATGATGTGAATTTTTTTTCCTGCAATGTAGTCATACACAGAGATGGCCATATCTTTGACGTTATTGTCATCAACAAGTTTTCTACACCATCTGGAGTTCTGAAATGTCTCTTTCTTACCACAATCTTCAATCATTCCATTTCTGTCTGTGCTCCACCCTCCTAAATCTATTCCTTCTCACAGCAAACATAAGTTAACTTCACTTCTTCCCATTTTTTTCAGTTCATCACTCATTTGTCTTCATTTTTCTTCTATTGTAATTTTAATCCTTTAAGTAGTTCATTTTATGCTGCTTTATACTTCCAAATCTTTTGCTTCATGATTTTGTCAGTACTCATGCCTTTTCAAATCCTCTATCAATACCAGCAACAACCTTTTTCTTTCTTCCTTGGATATGACCACAACATCATTGGAGGAAGTCACATAATTATATTGCCTGGATCTCCTGCAAATTCGTGTTATATAATTTTAACTTGCTCCATTCCACATCTTGACAATGCTTCTAATTCCTTCCTGATGGTCTTTCTTTTACATTTCCACAGTATCTGTTCCAAATATTCTTTATTTCCCTTAAAAACTATTCTCTTCTTCTCAGCAAAATACCTCATCTCACATTTTGCTAAGAAATTTGAGGCCATGTGTTTGTTAGTTTCCTCATTTTCTCAATCCTACATCTTCAATTCCCTAAATATTACCACCAGTATATTCCCCTCCCTCACAGACTTTTACTGCAATTTCTGATGAAGAGATGGACCTTCTTCTTGCCAAAGTCAGTCTCTCTACTTCTGTCCTTGATCCCATCCTTTCCCATCTGTTCTCAGGATCTGTTCTCTGTTCGATCTGTAACCTCTAATCTTCAATCTCTGCTACCACTGACTCTTTCCCTGAGGCCTATAAACATCTCTGCTCTCCTCTATCCTAGAAAACTTTCATTGCACACAAACTATTCTACTGGATCTCCTCTCTCTTTTACTTTCAGATATTAAGAAAAAACCCCTCCCTCCCTACATCTCTCCCTCTGTCCCTCTCCTTCCTTCCTTCTCTCTCCCACTTTCTCCCTCCCTGCTTCCATCTATCCTTCTTCCCTCAATCCTCTCTCCCTCCTTCCATTCCTCCCACTGCTCCCTCCTTTCCTCTCTTTCCCTCCTTCCACCTCTCTCTTCCTCTCTTTCTTCCTCTCCTTCTCCCTCCCTCTCTCCTTTTCTTTCTCTCTCCCCTTTCCCCTCTCCCTTCTCTTCCCCCCTCCTCTAGTTTTGAGTTCTACTTTGATATTACTATCTGCCTACTTTACATCTCTAACCTGATTTCCCAGTGGTGTCTGAAATTCAGCCTGTACAAAATAGGACTCATTGTCTTTACTGTAAAAGACATAATTCTCCCTAAATTCCTTATTTCTGTTGAGGTACCATCATCTTTCTGTTCATTTAGATTTGTAGCTTTGGAGTCATCCTCATAGTTTTCCTTTCCCTCACCTTTATCTTTAATAAGTAGCCAAATTTTCTCAATTTTTACTTAACAACATCTTTTAAATCTTCTCCCTTTTTTCCACTCAAATAGCCCTTATTCAATTGAAGTTATTATCTTTTCTTGTCTAAATTAGCACAATTGCTCCCAGTCTTTTCTCAATATTATTTCCACCAATTGCCAAAAAGTGTGTCCAGGTCACTGCACTGCCTAAGAATCTTAAAAAACTCCCAAATGCTTTTTAAAGATATACAAATATAATCTACCCCTCTCTCGCATGTGTGTGTACATATATATATATATATATATATATGTATGTATATATATATGTATGTATACATACATACACAAATGATATATAATATATATAAATATATATGTAATTTCAAATCCTTCACAATCTGTTTCCTTTTTATTTCCATAGTTCACATCTTTACCTTCTTGTACTTTAGTTTATGTTCCTGAAAAACTGGTCTATTCATTGTTGCCTTTATGTACCTTTAAATCTCCCTTGCCTTGACATAGACTGTCTCCTCTGCACAGAATGCTTTTCTGTTTTTGATTTTATCTCTTAGGATACCCAGTTCAAATTTCCATGCTATCTCTTATAAACAGTTCTTGTCTATCCTGCTAATATATAATATTCTTCCTAAAACTTTTGAAATTACTTAGTATGTTTTGTATATTCTTATGTATTTATGTTTCCTTTTCCCTTCCTTTTCCCCACCTCCCCAAGTAGAACATGAGCTCCTGAAGAGTAGAGGCAGTTTTATTTTTTGCCTTTATATCTTTAGTGCTTTGTAGAGGACCTTGCACATGTTATGAACACTAAAAATTCTTATCTAATTAAAGAACATTAATTTTGACAAATGTTATGAAAAGGGGAGACTATAGAGTGATCGTTGTTTTTAGACTGAGAATGTCTAATTAGTAAGTCAATAAACATTTATTAAACACAATGTGCCAAATACTATGCTAAATAATGTTCTCAAGAAGCTTGCAATCTACCTGTCAAATCTATGAAGAGGGAGAATTTATGGCTAAAGAACTAGAGAACATTGTGAAATGTAAAATGGATAATTTTGATTACATTAAAATAAAAAAGTTTTTTGCACAAACAAAACCAATGTAGTTAAGATTAGAAGGGAAACAGAAACAGAAAATAGAAATATAAAATTTTTATAGCCAGTATGTCTGATAAAGGCCTTATTTCCAAAATATATAGAGAATTGACTCAAATGTATAAGAATACATTTCCCTATTTATAAATGGTCAAAGGAATATGAACAATTTCAGATGAAGAAATTAAAACCATTTTTATTCATATAAAAATGCTCTAAATTATTACTGATTAGAGAAATGCAAATTAAGACAACTCTGGGATATCACTTCATACTTCTCAGGTTGGCTAAGGTGACAAGAAAAGATGATGATAAATATTAGAATGGATCACTAATGCATTGTTGGTGAAATTGTGAAATTAGCCAATCATTCTGAAGAACAATTTGAAACTATGCCCTAAAGGCTATAACTATGCATACCATATCCAGCAGTGTCATTACTGGGTCTGTATCCCATAGAGATTATAAAGAGGGAAAAGAACCTAAATGTACAAAAAAATGAAAGCCCTTTTTGCAGTGACAAGGAACTGGAAATTGAGTGGATGTCCGGCAGTTGGGGGAATGGCTGAAAAAGTTATGGTATATGAATATGGAATATTATTGTTGCATAAGAAGTGATGAGTAATTTGAGTTTAGAAAAAGCCTGGAAAAACTTACATGAACTGATGCTAAATGAAGTGAGCAGAATCAGGGAAATATTGTATATGGGTACCATCATATTCTCAGCTGCCATCCCACAATCCTGATAAGCATGGAACCATGATTTTTTTTTTAAATTTAAACTTTACTTTTTTAAGATTAACAAACATTTATCAAACATGTATTTTCTCTTCTACTCTCTGCACCCCCCCCCCATACCATAGGGGGGGAAAAACCCAACCCAAAACCCTTGTGACAAATATGGTCAAATAAAAGAAATTCTGGCATTGGTCATATCCAAAAATGTCTTATTTTACATCCAGAATCTTCATCATCTCTGTCAGGCAGTGGATAGCATGTTTCATCATACATCTTCTGGAATCCTGATTAGTCATTATGTTGATCAGAGCTATTAAGTCTTTCAAAATTTTTGTTTTTTCTCATACTTTTCATTCTACATGTATTTTTTTTGTTTTGTTTTGTTTTGTTTTTTGGTGAGGCAATTGGAATTAAGTGATTTGCCCAGGGTCACACACCTAGGAAGTGTGTGTAGGCAGATTTGAACTAGAGTCTTCCTGACTTCAGGGCTGGTACTCTCTCCAGGGCACCATCTAACTGCCCCTTTTCTTTTCTTTTCTTTTCTTTTTTTTTTTTTAAATTTTTCTTTAATAATTACTTTATATTGACAGAATCCGTGCCAGGGTAATTTTTTTTTTTTACAACATTATCCTTTGCACTCGTTTCTGTTCCAATTTTTTCCCCTCCCTCCCTCCACCCCCTCCCCTAGATGGCAAACACTCCTTTATATGTTGGATATGTTACAGTATATCCTAGATACAATGTATGTTTGCAGAACCGAACAGTTCTCTTGTTGCACAGGGAGAATTGCATTCAGAAGGTATAAATAACCCAGGAAGAAAAACAAAAATGCAGATAGTTCACATTCGTTTCCCAGTGTTCTTTCTTTGGGTGTAGCTGCTTTTGTCCATCATTTATCAATTGAAACTCAGGTCTCTTTGTCAAAGAAATCCACTTCCATCAAAATATGTCCTCATACAATATCGTTGTCGAAGTGTATAATGATCTCCTGGTTCTGCTCATTTCACTTAGCATCAGTTCATGTAAATCTCGCCAGTCCTCTCTGTATTCATCCTGCTGGTCATTTCTTACAGAACAATAATATTCCATAACATTCATATACCACAATTTACCTAGCCATTCTCCAATTGATGGGCATCCATTCATTTTCCAGTTTCTAGCCACTACAAATAGGGCTGCTACAAACATTTTGGCACATACAGGTCCCTTTCCCTTCTTTAGTATTTCTTTGGGATATAAGCCCAATAGAAACACTGCTGGATCAAAGGGGATGCACAATTTGATAACTTTTTGGGCATAATTCCAGATTGCTCTCCAGAATGGTTGGATTCATTCACAACTCCACCAACAATGCATTAGTGTCCCAGTTTTCCCGCATCCCCTCCAACATTCATCATTATTTTTTCCTGTCATCTTAGCCAATCTGACAGGTGTGTAGTGGTATCTCAGAGTTGTCTTAATTTGCATTTCTCTGATCAATAATGATTTGGAACACTCTTTCATATGAGTGGTAATAGTTTCAATTTCATCCTCTGAAAATTGTCTGTTCATATCCTTTGATCATTTATCAATTGGAGAATGGCTTGATTTCTTATAAATTTGAGTCAGTTCTCTATATATTTTGGAAATGAGGCCTTTATCAGAACCTTTAACTGTGAAGATGTTTTCCCAGTTTGTTGCTTCCCTTCTAATCTTGTTTGCATTAGTTTTGTTTGTACAAAGGCTTTTTAATTTGATGTAATCAAAATTTTCTATTTTGTGATCAGTAATGGTCTCTAGTTCATCTTTGGTCACAAATTTCTTTCTCCTCCACAAGTCTGAGAGATAAACTATTCTATGTTCCTCTAATTTATTTATAATCTCGTTCTTTATGCCTAGGTCATGGACCCATTTTGATCTTATCTTGGTATATGGTGTTAAGTGTGGGTCCATGCCTAATTTCTGCCATACTAATTTCCAATTATCCCAGCAGTTTTTATCAAATAATGAATTCTTTTCCCAGAAGTTAGGGGCTTTGGGTTTGTCAAACACTAGATTGCTATAGTTGACTATTCTGTCTTGTGAACCTAACCTTTTCCACTGATCCACTAATCTATTTCTTAGCCAATACCAAATGGTTTTGGTGACTGCTGCTTTATAATATAATTTTAGATCAGGTACAGCTAGGCCACCTTCATTTGATTTTTTTTTTTTCATTAATTCCCTTGAGATTCTCGACTTTTTATTGTTCCATATGAATTTTGTTGTTATTTTTTCTAGATCATTAAAATATTTTCTTGGAAGTCTGATTGGTATAGCACTAAATAAATAGATTAGTTTAGGGAGTATTGTCATCTTTATTATGTTCACTCGGCCGATCCAAGAACACTTAATATTTTTCCAATTATTTAAGTCTGACTTTATTTGTGTGGAGACTTTTTTATAATTTTGCTCATATAATTCCTGACTTTCCTTTGGTAGATAGATTCCCAAATATTTTATGGTATCAACAGTTATTCTGAATGGAATTTCTCTTTGTATCTCTTGCTATTGGGTTTTGTTGGTGATGTATAAAAATGCTGAGGATTTATGGGGATTTATTTTGTAACCAGCTACTTTGCTAAAATTATGAATTATTTCTAATAGCTTTTTAGTAGACTCTCTGGGGATCTCTAGGTATACCATCATATCATCTGCAAAGAGTGATAGTTTGGTTTCCTCATTGCCTACTCTAATTCCTTTAATATCTTTCTTGACTCTTATTGCCGAGGCTAGTGTTTCTAATACGATATTAAATAATAATGGTGATAGTGGGCAACCTTGTTTCACTCCAGATCTTACTGGGAAAGGTTCCAGTTTTTCCCCATTGCATATGATGCTTACTGATGGTTTTAAATATATGCTCCTGACTATTTTAAGGAAAAGTCCATTTATTCCTATGCTCTCAAGTGTTTTTATTAGGAATGGCTGTTGGATTTTATCAAATGCTTTTTCTGCATCTATTGAGATGATCATATGGTTTTTGTTTGTTTGGTTATTGATATAGTCAATTATGCTAATAGTTTTTCTAATATTGAACCAGCCCTGCATTCCTGGTATAAATCCTACTTGGTCATAGTGTATTATCCTGGTGACGATTTTCTGTAATCTTTTTGCTAATATTTTATTTAAGATTTTAGCATCAATATTCATTAGGGAGATTGGTCTATAATTTTCTTTCTCTGTTTTCAGCCTACCTGGTTTAGGTATCAGTACCATGTCTGTGTCATAAAAGGAGTTTGGTAGGACTCCTTCAATCCCTATTTTTTGAAATAGTTTATTTAGCATTGGAGTTAATTGTTCTTTAAATGTTTGGTAGAATTCACATGTAAATCCATCTGGTCCTGGGGATTTTTTCTTAGGGAGTTGATTGATAGTTTGTTCTATTTCTTTTTCTGAGATGGGACTGTTTAGGATATTTACTTCTTCCTCTGTTAGTTTGGGCAAGCTATATTTTTGGAGGTATTTTTCTATTTCATTTAAGTTGTCGAATTTATTGGCATAAAGTTGGGCAAAGTAACTCCTAATTATTGCTCTAATTTCCTCTTCGTTAGTGGCGAGTTCTCCCTTTTCATTTTTAAGACTAACAATTTGATTTTCCTCTTTCCTTTTTTAAATCAGATTTACTAAGGGTTTGTCTATTTTGTTGGTTTTTTCATAGAACCAACTCTTAGTTTTATTAATTAATTCAATAGTTTTTTTTACTTTCAATTTTATTGATCTCTCCTTTTATTTTTAGAATTTCAAGTTTAGTGTTTGACTGGGGGTTTTTAATTTGTTCCTTTTCTAGCATTTTTAGTTGCAAACCCAATTCATTGACCTTCTCTTTCTCTATTTTATACAAATAGGCCTCTAGAGATATGAAATTTCCCCTTATTACCACTTTGACTGCATCCCATACATTTTGGTATGATGTCTCATTATTATCATTTTCTTGGGTGAAGTTATTAATTATGTCTATGATTTGCTGTTTTACCCAATCATTCTTTAGTATGAGATTATTTAATTTCCAATTATTTTTTGGTCTACTTCCCCTTGGTTTTTTGTTGAATGTAATTTTCATTGCATCGTGGTCTGAAAAGGATGCATTTACTATTTCTGCCTTACTGCATTTGAGTTTGAGGTTTTTATGTCCTAATATATGGTCAATTTTTGTATAGGTTCCATGAACTGCTGAAAAGAAAGTGTATTCCTTTCTGTCTCCATTACATTTTCTGCAGAGATCTATCATATCTAGCTTTTCTAGTATTCTATTTACCTGTTTGACTTCTTTCTTATTTATTTTGTGGTTTGATTTATCTAATTCTGAGAGTGCAAGGTTAAGATCTCCCACTATTATAGTTTTACTGTCTATTTCTTCTTGCAGCTCTCTTAATTTCTCTTTTAAGAATTTAGATGCTACACCACTTGGTGCATATATGTTTAATATAGATAGTGCTTCATTATCCATGCTACCCTTTAGCAAGATATAGTGCCCTTCCTTATCTCTTTTAATTAGATCAATTTTTGCTTTAGCTTGATCTGAGATCAGGATGGCTACCCCTGCTTTTTTGACTTCACCTGAAGCATAGTAAATTTTGCTCCAACCTTTTACCTTTAACCTGCATGTATCTCCCCGCTTCAGGTGTGTTTCCTGTAAACAACATATTGTAGGATTCTGGCTTTTAATCCATTCTGCTAACCGCTTCCTCTTTATGGGGGAGTTTACCCCGTTCACATTTATGGTTAGAATGACCAATTCTGTATTACTTGCCATCTTGTTAACCCCGGTTTATGCTTTTCTCCCTTCTTTCCCCTTTCCCCCCTTCCCCGTATTAAGCTTGTGAGCACCACTTGCTTCTCACAGCTCTCCCTTTTTAGTATCCCTCCCCCCGCCTTAGAGTTCCTCCCCCTATCTTACCCCTTTCCCTCCCAGTTTCCATATTCCCTTCCGCTTAGCTTATTCCTTCCCTTTTCACTTTTCCCTTCTCACTTTTCAATGAGGTGGGAGAAGTTTCACCATAGATTGAATATGTCTTAAGATTTTTCACTTAAAGCCAATTCTGAAGGCAGCAAGATACCCACTATATTCATACCCCTCCATTTTTTCTCTCAGATATAATAGGTTTCCTATGCCTCTTCATGAGATGTACTACCCCCACTTTACCCTTTTTCTGGTACAATGTCCTTTCCACATCAATTTCTAGAACAAGGTATACATGTATTCTTTATACATCTATATAGTCGAAATATAGTTCCCAAGATTAATCTTTACCTTTTTAGATTTCTCTTGAGTTCTATATTTGTAGATCAAACTTTTTGTTAAGTTCTGGCTTTTTCATCAGAAATAGATGAAATTCGCTTACTTCGTTGAATGTCCATCTTCTTCCCTGGAAAAAGATGCTCATTCTCACTGGGTTAAGTTATTTTTGGTTGCATACCAAGTTCCTTAGCCTTTCGGATTATCATATTCCAGGCCCTTCGATCTTTTAATGTGGATGCTGCCAAATCCTGGGTGATCCTTATTGTGGCTCCTTGATACTTGAATTGGGTTTTTCTAGCCGCTTGCAATATTTTTTCCTTCGTCTGAGGGTCCTGGCATTTGGCCACTATATTCCTTGGTGTTTTGATTTTAGGATCCCTTTCAGTGGGTGATAGATGAATCCTTTCAATGTTTATTTTTTCCTCTGTTCCTATGACTTCTGGGCAGTTCTCTTTGATAATTTCCTGGAAAATAGTGTCCAGGCTCTTTTTTTCATCATGTTTTTCTGGAAGTCCAATGATTCTCAGATTGTCTCTCCTGGATCTGTTTTCCAGGTCTGTTGTCTTCCCCAGAAGGTATTTCACATTCTTTTCCATTGTTTGATTTTTTTTGGATTTGCTTGACTGATTCTTCTTATTTCCTCGAGTCATTCAATTCCAATTGTTCAATTCTGATTTTCAGTGAAGTATTTTCTTCACTCACTTTTTAAAAATCTTTTTCTAATTGTCCCATTGAGTTCTTTTGTTCTGTGGAATTTTTTTCCATTTCGCCAATTTTGTTTTCCAGTTCACTAATCCTATTTTTCAAGGATTTTACTTCTTTATCCACTCTCTCTTTAACTGATTTCTCCAGGTTTTTTTGCCAAGCCTCCCTCTCCTTTTCCCATTTTTCTTCTAGCTCCCTTGTGAGAGCCTTTTTAATTACTTCTATGAGGTTCATCTGTGCTGAGGAACAGATGATCTCCTAGTTTGGGGATTCACCTGGGGACTATCTGTTTTTAGTCTCCTCAGGATTTAGAGTCTGCTCTCTATCTGTATAGAAGCTGTCAAGGGTTAAAGTCTTCTTCAGTTTCTTGCTCATTCTGAATAATAATCAAAGACAGACTAGCAAAGAAAAACAGAAAAAACTGGAGTCTTTCTTTGGGGGAGGGGCTGGGTGTGTTACCGAGTTTCCTCTACAGACTGTGGGGGGCAGCAGTGAGGCACTAGCCCTACTGTGCTGCGCCTGCGCTCTGAGATCCCAGAGCGTGCTGAGTCACTGTAGGGGGGGAGGGGGTGCGGCCAGGTCCCGAGAGATTCCAGCTGTTTGGGGTTGTATTCTTCACCCCCCCCGGTGTTTTTAGCTTCTCTGCTGGGCTGCTGACTTGCTGCCGGAGCAAAGTATCTAATCCTGTAGCAAAGCTCTCCCCGCAGAAACGGCTGCGCTCACTCCCTACCCCCTCTCCAGTCTGCTCCCGTGCTCTCACTGCCGCTGCCCGCCACCTGCGCCCGATCTAAAACCGTCCCAGCCCTCCAGTAAAGACAGACCTTTCTTGGCGAATCTCAAGGATGGCTTCTCTTGGTAACTATTTGTAGGTTTTTTTTTCAGTCAAGCATTAATTCAGAGGCTTGTAATGAAATGGATAGTGAGAGAAAGCGGGAAGCTACACAATTGTGTGCCTCCTCTCTGCCATCTTAACCGAAAGTCGGAACCATGATTTAAGATGTGAATACAAGGGCTGTGGGACTGAGCAAAAATCAGTAATTCTCAAAAAGTGCCCAATATTAGTGAAAAAACTGGATAACATGTGAGACACTCCTTGTTACCTAAAGGATCAAATATAAAATCTTCTGGTTTTCAAAGTCTTCTACTTCTTGGCTCTTTCATTCTGGCACCTACCTCCTCTGTCTTGTACTCTTCAATCCAGTCACACTGGCTTCCTGACAGTTCCTCTCACAAGACATAGTCAATATGCATTTATTAAGCACCTACTACATGCCATTTTTGCTTATTGTATTACTTTCCCTATTTATTCTTGCCTCTTGAATACTCTATCTTTTTTTTCAAGATTTAAATGAAATTTCATCTTTTACAAAAAATATTTCCTCTTTAATTACAGTGCCTACTTTCTATTGAAATCTTTAATTTATCCTATATATAGCTTGTTTATATATACCAACAATTCCTGCTTTATGTAAGTGGACTATTCCATTTTATGTATTTTCTTGGACATGGTTTAGGGAGGGATAGAAGGATAGAGGAAAACAGGAAGGGTGCCATGAGCACCTAAACCATCTGGAGGGAGAGAGTCAAAACAGAGTTCAAGAAGGAAGAGTAGGAGAAGAAACACAAGGAGGCAAGTGCCAGTCATGTTGGGGCTTGGTCAAATTGAGAGGAAGCAGGAAAGGAGTGGGGAGGAATGGCCATTTGGAGGTTGAACACAGGCAGAGTTAGGAGCAGGTATTCAACATTTACAATAGGCAGGGCCAGGAAAACTCAATACCCAACAGAAAGCAGGAACAGATTGAAAAAAGGGAAAAGAGGGGCAGCTAAGTGGTGCAGTGGATAGAGCACCAGCCCTGAGGTCAGGAACACCTGAGTTCAAATCTGGTCTCAGACACTTAACACTTCCTAGTTGTGTGACCCAGGGCAAGTCACTTAACCCCAATTGCTTTAGAAAAGAAAGAAAGAAAGAAAGAAAGAAAGAAAGAAAGAAAGAAAGAAAGAAAGAAAGAAAGAAAGAAAGAAAGAAAGAAAGAAGGAAGGAAGAGAAAGAAAAAGAAATAAAATGTAGAGGACTGAAACTCGAGTTTATGCACTGAGGTCTGGACAACCAAGCACTTAAGGCTAATTACCGATTGAACAATACTCTATAAACATATACTTAGAAAATGGTCCTTCCCACTACCCTGTGCTGGCTCAATAATTGGTATATACAGAGAATTGTAGGAGGGACTAGGGGTCCCTTTGGCGGTAGACGAGGAGAAAGAGGTCGTGCAGATCCTGCTTCATCCCCTTCACTTCTATCCCCAAAGACCAAGAATAAAGACAAAGAACTTTTGCTTATCCTGACTCTGGCTGATTCTAAGGTATCCAGGGTACTAATGCGGTCCTCACATTTGGTGCCTAATGTGTGGACCAAGGACTCTAATTTCACTTGAAGAAGTCTCTGGTGACCAGGAAACAGGGTGAGTATTTTAATAGACAAACAGGGAACTTACTTTGTTAAGGGCTAAACTAGTAACCTTTTCTAGCTGAAATGGGACAGATATTAGGAAAAGATTCTCCTCCAGCCCCAGCCCCAGCCTCAGATCCATGCCCACCCCAACCCCGAGGGGGCACTATAGAAAGCATGCTTAAGTTGATCAAGGAAAAAGGCTTAATTATAACTTGGTTGCAGATTGCTAGACTCTTGGGTACATTAGAATGCACATCCCCTTGGTTCTTAAAGGAAGAAGAGATAGGGCTAGATAATTGGAAACTAGTAGGAGAGCAACTATGTGAATACTACAATGATAAAGGTCCTCATTCAATTTCCAAGGAAACATTCTATGCATACAACATAATACAATTGGCCTTAAAGAATTCTGCAAGTTATAGAAAAAAGAAAAATTTTCAGAACAGCCAGATGAGGAAGTGTGAGGAAAAAGAGGACAAAGAACAGATTAAAAGTGATATCACTGGAGGGCATGAGAAGTTAAGTGAGGATGAAGGACATGGCAAAGAGCATGGTGATTCTTGCTCTCACAAGGCAGTTTCAACCCCGCCTAAACTGGAACTGGTTCTTCACATACCCCCATCAACTCCACCTTCCTGGATGGAGGGAGGAGGAGTAGTGTGAGGGGCAGTGACACCACCAGCACCTCCCCCCCCGAAATCACACTCTCCTATGACTAGATTGCAAAAGGCAGTACTTAAAGCCACAGAAGAAGGACAGAATTTAGGTGATTTGAAACTGGAAGTATATCCTGTGATTCAACAGTTAAACTCTTCAGGTCAAGAAAGTAGAAAATATACTCCTTTTGATATAGAAATCTCAAAGGCCTGAAAAGGCACTCTTTATGGGGCTACATCAGCTTATGTTAAGATGTTATTACAGAATTTGGCTTTTGAAATCTTAACCCTAATGACTGGAAATCTATAGCAAGGGTATGCCTAGAACCTGGACAAAACTTGTTGTGGCTTTCTGAATATAGGGAGCTCTGTAGGATACAAGCCCAACAAAATAGTCAAAGTGGAGTTCATATTCCAATCACCTATGAGCTATTAACAGGTGTAGGTTCTTATGCAGAAATTTCAGTACAGATTAATTATTCCATAGTAGCATGTGAGCAAATTGCTTCTGCTGCTTTCAAAGCGTGGGCTTTTCTCCCCAATGAAAATGACAAGGGTGAAGCCTTCTCAAAAATAACACAAGGGCCAAATGAACCCTTTGCTGATTTTGTGGGACGTCTGCAGACAGCTGTTGTATGAACTAATGGTGAAAATGCAGTAACAGACATTTTGATAAGGCAACTTGCTAAAGAAAATGCTAATGAGATTTATAGAATAATTATACTAGGACTATGCAAGGATGCTCCTTTAGAGGAGATCATAAGACGCTGTGCCACAGTGAGCACAAATAGCTTTTACAGCCAGGCTATGATGCAGACTTTCCAAGATCACAACATGGGAAGAAAGGGTCCCTTTTGGCAAGGGACTTCCAGAGAGACTCATCAATGCTTTCAATGTAGTAAAGTAGGGCCTCTGAAAGCTCAATGTTGGCATAGAGACAGAGTGAGAAAACAGGGTGGGAGAACAAGACCCAATACCCCCATGTCCAAAATGCAACAGAGGCTTCCCTTGGGCCTCAGAATGTAGACTGATTCAGAGAAATGGGATGAGGGGCCCAGCCCCAGGGCCCCAGGCAAAAAACACTTGGGGCATGATGGCAACTGATGCTACACCCAGAGAATGCCTATAAATCCAGTACCCAGACATGACCAATCAGCCAGGAAGCCATCTGATAGGAGAAAGGGACTACACAATCAACCAGCCAGGAAGCAACGTGATGGGAGAAAGGGATTACAATTGGGGAGAACAGAGTTGTATGCAGCTGGGACAACTGAAATACCCCCTGGGGAGGTGAAATTTCTTCCTCTCTATCCTTTGGATCCCTTGCCTCCAGGCACAGTAGACTTGACCATTTTACCTTCTGAGAGTACTTACCAGGTCCTGAGAGAGAGGACCTGGAGAGTGTCCATCCATACACTGATGTGGGAAATTTGGGAATGTGTAGATAATATCCCAGTCACTAATACAGGTAGACAATGTGTGCCTTATCAAGCAGGAGAAGTAGTAGCATTAGGTTTACTGATACACAATCCTAATAAGCAATCTTGTTATAGTCACCCAGATTCTGACTCCAAGGCACGAAATCCAGGAATATACTAGACAGCAAAAGTTAGAGTTAACCAACCTATGCTCACTATCTATATAAATGGCATACCCTTAGAAGGATTGGTAGACACAGGTGCAGATCGTACTGTCATTAGAGGTACCAACTGGCCCAGTTACTGGCCAAAGATTAAGACAGACACCTATATGTCTGGCGTAGGAGGATCAATAGCAGCTGACGTTAGTGTTGCCCCTATGAGATGGATATTTGAAGGTGAAACAAGAGTTTTTACTCCTTTTATAGTTGAAAAATCCCCATCAATGTGTGGGGAAGAGACATTTTACAACAATTAGGATTAAAAATGAGTACTTTGTTTTTTTAGGCAGGGCTGCTGTTGAAGGCCTGCCAACACTTTCACTGTTTCTATCCAATGGAAAACTGATACACCAATGTGGATATAACAGTGGCCCTTAGGTAGCGATAAAATTCAGGCCTTATTAGATATAGTACAGGAGCAACTTGACCAAGGACACTTACAACCTTCTCTAAGTTCTTGGAATTCCCCAGTATTTGCTGTAAGAAAGAAATCTGGAAAGTGGAGGTTGTTGACTGACTTAAGAAAGGCAAATGAACACATGGAAACTATGGGAACTCTTTAGCCTGGACTTCCATCTCCTACTCATTTGCCTAGAGAATGGCTTCTTTGGGTTATAGACATTAAAGATTGTTTTTATTCTATCTCTCTAGATAAGGAGGATATGAAAAGATTTGCCTTTTCAGTTCCCAGCTTTAACTTAGCTGAGCCTTACAAAATATATAAATGGACAATTTTGCCACAGGAAATGAAAAACAGCCCTACTATGTGTCAAATGTATGTTGCATTTCCAAAAGTTATGTTATTACATCACATGGATGATATATTGGGATGTGCATATGAGGAACAAATGTTAGAAGCATATCTACAAAAGACCACGAAACACTAAGGTACTACAAATTGCATATAGCCAGAAAAAATTCAAAGACATGCTCCTTTTCAATATTTAGGATATGAAGTATATCCTAAGTTGCTTACAGTACAAAAACTTTCCTTAAGAACAGAGAGGCTAAATACCTTAAATGACTTTCAGAAATTGATAGGAGATATCCAATGGATGCATCCAGTGTTAGGTTTGACAACCTATCAATTGCAACCATTATAGGACCTTTTAAGGGGAGACAGTGCTTTAAACTCACCATGCCAGCTTACAAAGGAAGCTCAAGAGGCTTTGAGAGAAGTTGAACTGGCTTTTTCCAATGTGGTTGAAAGAGTCACTCAAAAATATCAGTTTTTGCTACACAAGAGACATCCACAGCTGTCCTTCATCAAGGAGACAGTGTGATAGAGTGGGTGAACCTCCCAGCACAACTAGAACAAAGCCTTACGCCTTACTCAGTGCTTATGGCTAGAATTTTATTAAAGGCCATTAAGCCTTTAATAAGTGAGCCGTACAATTATCTGGGATAAAACCTGACAAGATATACACCTTTTATACTAATGCACAAATTAATATGTATGCTGTGAAACCATCACAGAGTGGCAAATTTTATTAGCTCCAAATTTTACACACAGATCTCCATTAAAGATAACCAGACTATTACATAATTGGTGATGGATTTTTGAGGAAAAAGTTTCTAAAGTTCCTCTTAAAGGACTGACTATCTTTACAGATGTATCCAAACATAATTATTTGTGCTGTATACTCTCATGACTTAACTATAAAGAAAGTAGTCAGAACTCCTTTTCAGTCCACCCAGCAGAATGAATTGTATGCAACCATGCTAACTCTTACTTATTATCCAGGAGATATAGATATAGTTTCTGATTTGGCCTATTCAGTAGGTATGGTACAAAGAATTGCCACAGCCCAAATAAAATTTGTAGCCTCTAATATATATCAGCTCTTTAAGGAACTTCAAGAGCAAGTGAGAAAGCATCCAGGTAAGATTTATATCTTGCATGTCTACTCTCATAGTGACGTCCAGGTCCTATTTTTATGGTAATTCAAAACCAGATAACCTTTTAATTATGTTGGCCAATACTCCTTTATTCCAAGAAGCCCAAGAATCTCATTTTAAATATCATCAGGCTGCTCGAGCTTTACGTTTACATTTTGGAATAACAAGAGAGGAAGCTAGGAGCATAGTAAAAGCCTGTATGGCTTGCCTTCCCTTCTACACTCCTACACTGCCTCCAGGGAAGACCTCTCATGGTCTGAGACCCAATGAAATTTGGCACATGGATGTGACCCATTATAAATCTTTTGGTCATCTATCTTTTATCCATGTTGTGGTAGACACTTTTTCAGGATTCACTTTTGCAATATCAGCCGCAAAAGAGACAGCCCTAGTGGTCACTGAATTCCTTATATAAACATTTGCAATTATGGGTGTGCCACAAGCAGTAAAAACAGACAATGGACCTGCATATACTTCTAAACATTTTGCACACTTTTGTGCACAGTATAAGATTTTACACACCACTGGCATATTCATTAATCCTCAAGGACAGGAAATAATAGAGAGGAGAAACAGAGACATTAACACGCTCCTCCAAAAACAAAAGAAAGGGGGAGCCACAGGTAACCCTAGAGAACTTCTAAATTTAGCTCTTTATACTATTAACTTCTTGATTTTTGACAAAGATGCACTGGCTCCGGCAGACAGGTTTTATAACCCACCAGAAGGGCAGTGTCCAGTGCGAGCAGCTCTACTATCTTCAGATAATCACCAAGTGATGTGGAAAAATCCAGAAAATAGTGAATGGAAGGGACCAGATAGGTTAATTGCTTGGGGGAGAGGGTTTGCTTGTATCTCTACAAATGGAGAAGGAATCAGATGGGTGCCAATGAGCCATATTCCCTTTGTCCATCGCAGAGAGATGGAGCAGACCCTTGAAACGAAAGAGAAGACCCAAGAAATATTGGATGGTTCTGTTGCTGATTGTGCTTACCACTTGAAAGAGCGTGTCAGTTATGGCGTTTGAGTCACGGACATCAAAAATTGTTGGATTTCAAAACCCTCAGGAATCATTGGATTCTCTGAGACATGAAAAGATTGTTATAGGACTTGAAAACCCTCAGGAATCATTGGATTCTCTGAGATATGATAAGACTGTTGCAGGACTTGAAAAACTTGCGGGGATCATTGGATCCCTGACACATGAAGCAATGGACAATAGATTGGTTTTGGACTATCTCTTGGGTACTGAAGAAAGCATATGTGTGACTGTTGTTTACATACCCTCCTTCTAGCACTTCTGGAAATCTTTTACAACACCATGTTGATTCATATTGTTTGTTAATCAGTACTTGCATGTACAATTCATGTTTGTTGCACCACACTGAGCTTGCACTGTCTGTAGGGAGAGTCATCACTAATAGCCTCTGCGTTATTGCTATGTGTGTGTGTAATACCTCCCATGCTGATGGGTTTGTGCATACCTGTTTCTAATAAGATCCTCAGCCAGAAAATCGCTAGTAATCCCCACTTCCCTTTGGTGCTTTTCATCTCCCTTCCTGCGATGTCAGATGCCCTCCCTGAGGACATGATCATCTCTTTTTTAGTGCTTTCATCTCTCTTCCTGAGAAGTTGGGGAGGAGGGCATGCTCATCTCCTTTTGTGGGCTCTCACCTCCCTGAGAAGTCAGGGATGGTGTGACCATCTGTGTTCTAAAACAAAAGAAAGCAGGAAATGTAGAGAGCTGAAACTTTTGAGTTTATGCACTGAGGTCCGGACAACCGAGCACTTAAGGCTAATTACTGATTGGACAATATAAGCATATATTTGGAAAATGGCCCTTCCCACTATCCTGTCACTGGCTCAATAATTGGTGTATACAGAGAATTGTAGGAGGGACTGGGGGTGGAGTAAGACTAGCCAGGCTCACTTTGGCAGTAGATGAGGAAGAAAGAGGTTGCGAAGATCTTGCTTCCATCCAATTCAATCCTGCCTCTAAAGATCAAGAACAAAGACTCTGGTTGATTCTAAGATATCCAGGGTGCTAAAGCAGTCCTCACAAGAAAGAAAGAAGGGAAGAAAGAAAGAAAGAAAGAAAGAAAGAAAGAAAGAAAGAAAGAAAGAAACTAAAAAAAGAAAAAAATTAAAGAAAGAAAGAAAGGAAAAAAAAGAAAGAAAGAGAAAGAAAGAAAGAAATTAAAAAAAGAAAAAAATTAAAGAAAGAAAGAAAGAAAAAAAAAAAAAAGAAAGAAAGGAAGGAAGGAAGGAAGGAAGAAAGAAAGATAAGAAAGAAAGACAAGAAAGGAAGAAGGGAAGAAAGAAGAAAGAAAGAAAGAAAGAAAGGAAGGAAGGAAGAAAGAAAGAAAGAAAGAAAGAAAGAAAGAAAGAAAGAAAGAAAGAAAGAAAGAAAGAAAGAAAGAAAGAAAGAAAGAAAGAAAAGAAAAAGAAAGGGAAAAGAAATAGGTAGGCCTATATATATGGAGGGGTGGGGCTGAATTGGGGCAGAGGTTTCTCTTGGCAGTGGAGGTTGCTAGCCAAGTCTCCAGATCATCCATCTCAGATACTTAACTGTGTGACCCTGGGCAAATCACTTAAGATCCAATTGCCTCAGCAAAAAAAAAAAAAAACAAAACAAAACAAATAAAGCCTAAAAACTAAAACAAAAACAAAAATCAACCCTCCAAGTAAAGGTAGAACAATGGTATCTGAGATGAATTTGAACTCGGGTCTTCCTGACTTCAGGATAGGTATTTTATACTTCCTAGCTGTGTAATCCTTGGCAAGTCACTTAGCTCCAATTGCCTCAGCAAAAAATACCCCCCAAAACAAAAAACAACAACAACAAACATTGGAACTGGGCCTCATTATTAAAGAGAGCCACATCCATCAGAACTGATCATTGTAAAATCTTGTTGCCATGTATAATAATCTAGTTCTGCTCACTTCACTTAACATCAGTTTATGTAAGTCTTTCCAGGCCTCTCTGAAATCATCCTGTTGATCATTTCTGTGTGTTATTGAACAATAATATTCCATAACATTCATATACCATAACTTACTCAGCCATTCTCCAATTGTTGGGCATCCACTCAGTTTCCAGTTTCTTGCCACTACAAAGAGGGCTGCCACAAACATTTTTGCACATGTGGGTCTCTTTCCCTTCTTTAAGATCTCTTTGAATTATAAACCTGGTAGAAACATTGCTGCGTCAAAGGGTATGCACAGTTTGATAACTTTTTGAGCATAGTTCCAAATTGCTCTCCAGAATGGCTGGATCCTTTCATAATTCTACCAATTGTATTAGTGTCCCAATTTTCCCACATCTTCTCCAACATTTGTCATTCTCTTTTTTTGTCTTCTTAGCTGATCTGAGAGGTATGTAGTGATGTCTCAGAGTTATCTTAATTTGCATTTGTCTGATCAATAATGATTTAGAGCCCCTTGAGAGAGACAGAGACAGAGACAGAGAGAAAGAGAGCAAGAGAGAGAGAGAGAGAGACAGAGAGAGAGAGAGACAGAGAGAGAGGAGCGGGAAGGGAGGAGGGAAAGGGAGAGAGAGAGGGAGAGGGAGGGAAGAAGGAAGGGAAGAAGAGGGAGGGAGACAGAGATAAACAGAGACATGGAGAGAGGGAGATAGAGAAGAGAGGAAAAAGAGAGAGATACAGAGAGATAGACACACAGAGAACATTATACAGTAAAGTTAACACAGGTTTTTTTGAAATGCAGATTTCTTTCAGAATCTTTTACATAAAACAGAATTTATGTAAAGTGAGTGTTATGAGCCAGAACTCTACTTAAAATAAGAATTCTTACAAGGTACTAAGTCAATGGAATGGATCAGACAATGGTTATCTAGTTTAACATGGCGATTAATAGTTCTCTAGTTCAGTACATATACTTAGTGCTTAATATAGTCCTACAAGATTCACACCTATGATAAAAGAGCATATAAGCATAGACAAACTCAGCCAGATTAGAGGCAGAGAAGACAAGAGAACTGGAGTCAGGAGCTTAAGCTCTCAGGAGGAGGAGAGAAAGAGATTCATTCATTCGATCTTCAGTCAAGCTCCTGGTGGATCTCCTGGGGGACTAAGAGGTTCGAACAGAGAGCTAGAGAAGACAACAGGCTGAAGCACAAGCTCTTGGACTTAGATTCATTCATTCCATCTCACACCACCTTGGTGGCAGGGTTTCCCCCTTCACTTTTCCACTGAAATCAAGACTTCAGAAGGCCTTTAAGAAAGCTAACCGAGCCCCAGGAAAGGAGAAAACTTTGAAAAAGGATTTGGACTTTAACCCCTGGCAACTCTTGTGTGATTACAGAACTGAAGAGAAGGCTGCCCCAGAGATTGCAAGAAAATCAAATAAAGACATTACAAATGAGAATTGTCAGTAGTTGTCTGCCTGTTGTGAATTCCTTGAGAGCAGGGACTGTTTTGCCTTTCTTTGTATCTGCAGTTCTTAGCACAGTGCCTAGCACACAGAGGGTACTGCATAAATGCATATTGACTGACTGAAACTATGAAAAAGTCTGAAATAACCTGGAAATTGGCAGTATACTCCAAGGTGTTAACATAAATTTAAGAGTTCAAAACCTAGCTGATCTCAGCCCTACCATTATTTTTGGTAGACAGTTGATGAATCACTTATTCTATGCCTTACTTCCTTCTTCTGCAAAGCAGAAGTAATTAATGTTTGTCTCTTGCCCATGTCAAGGGTTATTGTGAGGGTGAATTCATAATTATGAAGTCTTATGCAAATATAGTAATCATAAACAGACATAATACTGCTTCTGTTCATCCCTAGGATTGTTTGGACACATGTATCTGAATATGCCTTCAGAGGGTACTTGCTATCTCAGAACTGCAGAATGCTAAAGCTAGAAGGGACCTTAGGGATCCAGCCCCCCTCATTTTAGAGAGAAGGAAACCAAGGCTTGGAGCAGCTAAATTACTTGCCCGAAATTGCATAGCTCCCTTGTGCCAGAGTTGGGATTAAGGTCCACACCTTTTGTCCAGCTCTTTCCCTACTCCTTGGAGCTGTCCCCATCAGTCTGCTGCCAGTTGGTGGCTGTCACTTGGCTCAAATCTGGAGTTAGTGGCTCGGGATGCAAGCAATCACGTGACTCAAAGACCACAGGAGACTGTATTTCAGGTTGGACACACACAGTTCACTTTCAGCTGAGCAACCTCATTCAAGTCAAGCTGGGAAAGCCAGAAAAAAAGCCAGATGGGTAATTGCCTGGAGTGTTTGGGGAGATGGTGGATAGTGTGGTTCACTGACTACCCAAGGAGGTTTGGCACATTATCGTTTCAAACCATCCAGAATCTGAGTGACCAAAACCCAGTGGTCTGATTCTGTCAGCTTAATTTTATTTAACACAGTCACATTTCTGGACTTCAGCTGTACTCTGTACTTTGGATAAGCTTCTTGAGCCGAAATGCTCTTGGGGGATATCAGGAAGGAGTAGTGTTAGAAGGATGAGAGGAAAACTCGACAGATAGTTATTTGGAATTATTTTTAAAATAGATAATTAAGCTGTGCTGAGAATCAGGGAAATTTTAGAGCTGAGAAGACTTCCCAGTCATCCTCTAGGTTGGGGGTTTTTAAACTGGGGTCTGTGAACTTATTTTGTTAAAAAAAGTATTTTATACATATATATGTATTATATATGATTATGAAATTATTTAAAATGTTATAAGTATACACATAAATAAATATATTTAAAATATATTTTAATATAATTGATTTTTTGTTATCTGATATATAGTTTTATTGTTGTTGAGTCATTTCAGTTGTATCAAATTCTTTGTTACTCATTTGGAGTTTTCTTAGCAAAGATACTTTAGTGGCTTGCTGTTTCCTTCTCCAGCTTTTTTTAAAGGTGAGGAATATGAGGCAAACAGGGTTAGGTGACTTGCCCAGGATCACATAGCTGTTAAAGTGTCTGAGGCTGGATTTGAATTCAGAAAGATAAGTCATCCTGACTCCAAGTCTACCACACTATCCACTGCCCCATTTTACTTTTATACAATAAAGAAAATCTCCAAACAAAAATATTATTCTGACAAGGGGTACAGAAGTTTCATCAGGCTGCCAAAGGAATCTAAGGCACATAAAAACTGAAGAACCCCTGTTCTAGCTAAATTCTCTAATTTTATAGGTGGAAAAGTGAGGCATAACAAGGTGAAATGACAAGATCTCATAGCTGATCCATAATGAAGCTAAGCCTAGAACCCAGGTCTCCTGATCTCTAATCCAGTGTTATTCTGTACTTGAAGTCAAGAAGATCTGGATTTGAATCATGCTTTTGTGACCTTGGCAAACCAAGTGTATAAAAAACTGAGCCTGAAGTTGAAAAGACTTAAGTTCAAACTGATTTCAGATACTTCTAATTGTGTGCTTGGCCAAGACATTTAACCTCTGCTCAGATTCTTCAACTGTTAAATAAGGATAGCTATAGCATTTCCTTCTCAGGGAAATAAAAAGCACTTAGCCTATTGTTTGACACATAATAAACATTTAAATGCTGACTTTTTTCCTTCCCTTTCTGGGCTTCAGTCTTCTCATCTGTACAATGATAGAGGCAGGGGAGGAAATGAAAATTCTAAGGTACTTTCCAACTTTAATCTGTGATCCTAGATCCTAGATTCTAATTCTAAATTATTTTAGCTTTCAAGTTAATTACTCCATATGAGAAAACCTTGATTTTCCATAATGATGTCAATAGAATCACATTTTATTTTTTAGAGCAGTTAAAAAGGTTTTAAAAAATGGGAATCCCATCTGTACTTGAATAATTTTTAATAGAATGAACTTAACATCAGAAGGTTTACTAATGGGCAATTGAGAAGATCATCTGAAATGCCTATAATTCATCTTAAAAAGGCAGGGGAAGACTTTTTGGCTTAAATCCCAATCTCTGAATCGTTTTGATACAATCAGTTCTAAAACCTCAAATAACCATCCAAATACTTAGGCGAATATATAATGTAGTATACCTGCTTTCTGTTGACATAAGACTGTGTTACTTTTTATTATCTTTAAAAGACACATCTAATATCAGTCCCTGTAATAGTTCCAGAACATTATTTCATGATAAAACTGTTGGCATGGCATTTATTGAACTTGATTCCTTGGAAATAAGTCAGTAGATATGATATAATGAATATTGTCTCCTAGAGCATACGGTCAATATACCTGTTTCTTCCTAATGTGAAAGAGTGAATCCTGTTTAATGTAGTCTTTTCCTTGGCTAGAAATATGCTTAGCATATCGGTCTCATAAAAATCCAATCTCTTTGCAATAAGAGACGGCTCTTCAATATTGTAACAGCTACAGGGGGAAAAATAAAAGATGCTACAATTATATTTTCTTACCGGGGGTGACCTCTAGTGTGAAACAATGGCATTTTTGCATGCTTGTGAGCTTGAATTAACTGCACTTTCCCAATTAAAGCAGATTTCACATGCTTTTTCTCTGTCCCAAAGATCACAGGCAATTCGTCTAGATGGAGTTTTCAGTAAAGACCTATTTGATTTTTGAAGTCTAGGAACTTCCTGCTCCATTTCTTTTTCTTTCTTTCTTTCTTTTTTTTTTTTTTATCTTGGCTTTATTGCTTCATTTTGAGGTCACTATATCTTTATTTGAAATTTCCAGTAAGCAATCTGTCCCATGCTACCTGTTTTACCATATGTAACTATCCTGAGACTTAAACTGCTATGGTTTGTTCACTCTTCCTCTCTCTCTTTCTTCTATCCTGATTATCTATGGGTACATTATACATGTAATTAAAAGACTAAGTGAAATTATACTGTAGGATTCTCACTTTTGCTGTCTTTGTAATAATTCAGCTTTTAAATCCTCTCTTCATTATAGCAAAATCTAAAGAGAGTATGCTTTTAAAGCATACACGTGAACTTACATACAAATGTATTCCCTTGGTACCCAATGATTTATCAATATTTGTTTTAAATGAACAATGTTCACTGCAATCATTAGAATTTAAAATGTTTGCTCCCTATAATAAATGGAAGTAGTAGCTCTAAGGTGTCAAAGCTAATCATCTACTGCTTCCTATCAAAATGATTTTTTGATGGGCTGTGTCCAACAGAATTGATCCTTTAATTCCCTTTAACCCCCTTACTTTCACACAAAGATGGTAGGCATTGTTTGGGGAAGAAATATATTATAAAAATATGGCCTTCCAATTTCCAGTAGAATACTCATATTTTCTAATATTGGTTAAAGGTCATACAGCCTAATGGATTAATTCAAGTTGGAAATGATTAAACAGCTTGCCATGGTGATTATATTTTAAAGTCAGAAGATCTCTCATAATAATCCATATGTACCTCAGGGATTTTGACTAGACAACCTACCTGTAAGGTCTTTTTTAGCTCTAAATCTATAATGTAGCCTACAGTGTTTCATGCAGAAAATATCAGTGATTTTTTTTAAAGGGTTGAGCATTTGATATATAACAACATTCTGGTGTCATTGTAAGGTAATTGTAATTGTACACAGCATAGAAACAGTGGCTTTTACTTGATTTATCTTTTTTGTTCTATTTATATTTAAAACATGTATTCTCTCATATTAATTACAAATACTTATAAATAATATTTCACAATTTCTTAAAAATGTTACTTTTGAAAATTTACATAAATTGAAATTTACTGTAGAACTCTCACTGGTCAATAAAAGAGACTGAAATACAAGCTAGTCAGTGATCTCATTCAAGTCTATTAGGCTCAATATTTATTAGGAATGTCTATCCAAGATATGTGTATTGATAGAATAAACCAATGTACTACTCACATAACTGCACATTTCAATCTTGGCAATATGAATTTTTCAGTTACTTAATTTTTCCTATATGGCTTATTGGACCAATGTCCTTTAAATTGCTGTGTATCTCTTGAAGTGGCCCCGTATTTCAAGATTCCTTATAATTAGTCCAATGTTATCTGCAAAAAGGAACCTTTAGATCCCAGGTAATAGATTCTTTTCCTTGAACCAGATTAAAATGCAATCAGGAAATATTTAAATAAATAAAGTAAGTTTTAACAACCCATTAGAACATAGATAATGTTACAATGTGGTATGCTAAGTCAATATGCAACATGCAGCAATCCTTGTGAATGGTTTCTGCTTTGACATCACTACTCTAAAGAATTTCACCTTCTTGCATTTACACTCAATACAGGACTCCTTATATTAACAAGCACCTGCAAGGGGTTTCAAATCCTTTATGATTATGGCAAGCATTATTAGGAAGCATGCCTCAATTGCATAAGTATAATTGGACAAAGTTTCCCTTCAATACTATCTGTTGAGAAATTTCATTTAGAGTTAACAGACATAGCAGTTACTTTATTGGAGGAGAGGTTTAATAGTGATACTTTACTGTTCCAGATTAAATTCTTTTTTATAATAAACAAGAATAGAAATATATTTTTATATTTTCTTCACTTTTCAGTTGTACAACTGTGAAGACATGGCTTGCTGAGGAAAAATATCAGCAAAATTCTGCCTTTCATCAAGACAGTCACTGATATAGACCATCATCATAAAAATTAGTAAAGATGAGAAAACAGGTCAAATTGTATTACAAATCTATTTTAAAAACCAGACCTGAAAAATTTAGGCTGATCCTGTACACATATATTAGGACTATTCTGTTCTTTTTTTAATCAGCTTTGCTTAATTTTACTCTCCTGCTTCAAATATTACTAGGCTAAATAAGAGAAAACATGTCTGTCTACTAAACAATAACAACAAAACACAATGTAAGAAATCCCCAAACTACAGGCACCTAAACAAAAGGACTTTTTCTTTGTATTCTCAAATTTTATGCAGTACCTCATATATTTAAGTGCTAATAACAATGTTGATGGTTTGAAAAAGCAATTAATGAAAAAGAAAGTTGGAAAAAAGAAACAGAATATTTTCATTTGCTTTTAGACTATGAGTTTTTAATCTGGGGTCAACAGATCCCACTGGAGTCTAAGAATTGATTTTAGTGGAATAGGTCAGGTCAAATTTGAATAGGAAAAAATCTTTATTTTCATTAATCCTTAACCATAATGGATTATTTTCTTCAATTATGAATGTAGGCAAGAAATCTTGTCTTAAGGAGGAGTCATGAGTTTCCTCATATTGCCAAAGGGGTCCGTGACATGCAGTAAAGGTTGCATTAAACCGTTGCTTTAGATCAGTTTTGATTTCCAATAGTTTTGCTGCCTTTCCTCTTTTCCTGATGCCATCTAATTATGCTATCCTATCCTGATATCTATTGATCTTTAGACAAGTAGATTAGCTGATATTTTCATAGGTTTTTCCATGTTAAACTGAGGATGTTTAAAATACAGTACAACTATGACCATGACACATTTATATTCTGCTTTCATGTTTTGTACTATAGAGAATTTAATGATTACAAATTATTCCTAAATCTATGCTAAATCTGTGGGGAGTATAAAATCATTATCAAAAATTAATTTTCTCCTTTGTGTAGAAAATATATGAAATCATTATAATTCCAAATGGTGCTATCAGTTTCAATAGAAGGATCATTATTGTGAATGTTCTAAATTCATTTACAAAGAGGATTTTATTATGAAGACAGCTTAGTTTTAGCCATATTGAAAATAATTTACTGCATGTTTTTATTCTCTAATTAGGGTTTTAACCAATGTGAGCTTCACAGAGAAAGCAAAATCAAGAAAAGAAAGGAGGAATACAAAAGCATAATATTAATCTTTAAGCCAAAAAAATTAAAGAATAATCTGATGTGAATAGAATCCTTTAAGCTTCTCACAAGAATCTGTAATGGAATGTTAAAAAACATGTGTCTTTTCCAGTTACTTTGCTTTTTCTGTTTGCCTTTATATTGTAGTACCCATTGAGCATATTATAATAAACACTAAATAGTATCAAATATAGCCAGAAGGAATATTTTGGAGAGGCAGAAAGTAGAGAGGATATTCCATTATCCAAAAGTCTGGAGCACGGGCAAAATTTTTTTAGGCATATGAAATTCTAATTTATAATAGACATACTTTTATCGGGGGCAGATTTTTGTTTATTAATCAAACTACTTTGATAGTTTATTAATCAATCAACATTTGTTACTGATATTCTAATACTTGCAGAGTGCAGTGCTAATTGGGAAGAACCATAGTATTTGCTAGAATATGCCAAGTAATATCTCTGAAATGTTTATATTGTAGCTGAGGATACAGACTATAGAAAGAGACTTTACAAAACTTTGTAGATAGAAATAGACAAAAATGTAAATAGACAAATGGAAACTAATATTTGGGAATAACTCACTTCAGTGGTTGTCAAATTTTTGGCAACTTCATCTATATAAAACACATCAAAAATCATATTAGGGAGTAAATAAAGATTGAAAAAGTACATGTATTCTCTCCCCCTCCCCCCCAATAGGAGACCCATTTATGTGCTCACTTAGAACATATATAGTGCTCACTTAGAACTTATACCAGGTTTGGTTATCTATCTGCTTTTTAACTCACAAATCAATGTCTTAATAAGCACCTACTATGTGTCAGGCACAGTGCCAGGCTCCAGAGAGACAAAGAAATCCTCAAGGGCTTCTCAATTTAGTTGGGGAAGCAATATATAAATAACTATGCATAAATATGATATGTACAGGAGAAATTGCAAGTAATTTCAGAGGAAAGGCATTAGGATTAAGAGAGATTATGAAAGGATTCTGGTGGGTGAGACTTGAAGTAAATCAGGGACTAAAAAATAGGAGAATATTAGAGACTTGGGGAAGAGCAAGTAAAAGATACATGTAGTTGGAAAATGGAATGTTTTATGTAAAAAACAGGTTTGAGGATAGTGTCACTAGACTGTACAGTACATAGAAGGGAATAATATGTAAGAAGGGACCTCATGGTCTTTAAAAGCAAAAGAGAAGATTTTTATATTTATCCTATAAATAACAGGGAGATATTGGAGTTCATTAAATAGGAATTTGTTCTGAAGTGTAGGTCATGGCATTGTTAGACTTGGCCAGATCTGCACTTAAGGAATATTATGATGGTCAAGTAGAATATGGACTGGAATTGGTACAGATTTGAAACGGGGTACTAACCAGAATTTATTTATTATTGAAATCTAATAATTTAGGCATCAGGTTACAGGACCTTCACCATGTTGGTGGCTTTGACAGTGGAGAAAGGGGTCATATAGGAGAGATTTTGTGAAGGTAGAATCTAAAACACTTTGTAGTTGCTTGAATAATCGGGACAGGATAAGAGAGAATAAAGAGTATAGTCTAACACCCACTTAGTGAGTCTGGGTAATTGGGGAGATGATGATTGCCTGAACAATATTGGAAAAAGAGGGGAGGGATTTTGGCGAAAGATGATGCAGTTTTAGATATGTAGTGTTTAAGATGTCCATGGGACACCCAATTTGATGTCCATATTCTGTTGAAGGTATGAGACTGATCTCAGGAGAGAGATTAGGGCTGAATGAAGAGATTTAAGAATCATCTGAATAAAGATGATAATTGAATCCAGGGGACCTAATGAGATCACCAACCATAATAATATAGGAGAAGAGAAGAGAAAACCTAGTGCATAGCTTTGGAAGACATACACAGATGATGTGACCTGGATGAAGATATAGCAAAGAAGGATTGTGAAAGAACAGTCTGGCAGTTTAAAGAAATAGATACAAATGACATGGTAAAAAGAAAAGTGGAAAGGAGAGGAATGAGTCCTATTAGTGACAGGACTGCAGATAACAAAGGAAGTAGCAGAAAAATGTTAAAAATCAGACATGAAAACTTACAAAAGCCCAGCAGTATGGGGATATTTAATGAAAGGACAAATAGCTCAACATACCACAATAGTCCTTGAGGGCATTGCTGAATTATAGCTTCCTTGATAGATTCAGGATTTCATCAGTCTGGGTGCTCCCTTTACCAATACAGATTGCAATTCTTCTATGCCTTCTGATCTCATTCAATTCTTACCCATAAATATTTCATAGAGGACCTGCCCAATATACTAGAGGCCTTTTTCTCATTCTGTCTTGTCTTTGTCATTCTGTAACAGAATAGCTATCCATCTATTTTCCCTCAGTCTTGCTATTGAACTTGACTACTTTTTTTTCTGTCGTACATATACTCAATGCTGTCTTTTACTTTATATCTTTTCCTGCGCACAGGTCATTATTAATACTATGATATGACCTACTTATAGTCGCCATATATCATTCTATTTTTCTTGGAGCAAAGATGTCAGACTCAGGGCCCATGGCTGTTGGTAGCCCAATAAAATTCCTAGTAAGGGAACCAGCTTAAAGATGTAACTGGAAAATGTTTCACAAAATCTAAAAAACATAATCCAATATAGTTAAAGTTAAGTTGTGGTTTTCTAAGTCAAAATGTGGTTTTCAGGGATATACTTCTATTTGAATTTGAAACCATTGCCTTGGAATATTGTCATTCTGATTTAGCTAAGTGCATAGGTTTTCTCCAACCACAATTGTACACATCACCAGAATAATATTGGTGCTTAAGTCAGGTTTTTGTGGCACTGAGAAATTTGGAATCATTGTAATTTTTTTCTGGAATGAATTTAATGAATGGTTGTTTCATTGAAATGAATATGATTGAAATAAATGTGATACATCTCAATCTTTTTTGTTATGTAATTCTGACCGGTTCATTGTCCATGTAGAGTATTATCTAGCCAGTGGTTTGCTGGAGCCAACTCAAACCATCTTGTGAGAGCTGGTAGTTCAATTTTCATTGTGAACATTCACTCCAATGGAATTGGCAAATGATACAAATTAGGGCATGCTTTATTATTTTTTAAATTGTCTAAACATAAAAAAGTGATGGAGAAAAATGTCAATTATGTAGATTAAATTTAAAAATGTATCATGTGTACTTTTTTTTTTTTTTGAGAATGAGTTGAGAAGCATTCATCAGCATATCTCTGGGGGTATCTTTATCTATCAATAGAGAGAGCAGGAAATAAAGTGAATTTAGATGTATTAAGTCAATAGTTAACTTACAAATGTGGGCAGTATGTATATTTTAACCACTTTATTTTTTCAGTATGGATAGCTAGAGCAATTTCTTTTGAAATGCTATGGATTCACCGAGGAGCTTTTATAGTGTTTTATCTAGACTTAATGCAAATATGATGTTATCTTTGAATAGGAGCATTTTGGATATTTCACCCTTGATTGGAACTCTCTGCAGGGCATTCTGCATGATACTGGCCAATATTTAGAATGATCATATGTGCTTACATTTTAGATATCGACATAAAACTTTTCAGATCATTGAAAAGTTATTTCTGTAGTTCATCTTTCATAGAATCTCATATAAATTCAACATATGTGAGAGAGATAATTTGTTGAGGAATAACTTTCAAGATTATGTTCTATGATAATTAATAAAGGTAAGAGACAAGGAATGGACCTATATTTTTTCATTTATGTAGTCAATTTGTCTACCAGTGCAAGCTATACTTTCTTTGTAACTTTGTACTCTTAAAGACTTTAAAACATTGAGAGACTGACATGTTCAGGATCATAGTCAATTAAGGTCAGAAGCAAGTCTTCAACATAAATCTTCTTACCTCTGAGGTTGTGATGGTTGCTTTTTACTTTCTCAAATGCTATTTATGAAAAATTATAATAAATAATAACTATACTGAAATCTTAAATTATCTACATAGCTGTCAGATGAGAGTATAATAATATATTCTACTGACAACATGAAACAAACAAAAACAAAACAACTTATCTAGAAGTCTTACTTCTTTTCTTCACTATATTTCATCAAGGTGACCATCATTATGTGTATAGATCATGCTCACTAAAGATTTTATAGAAATGAGAAAGCAAACATATGATTTAGTAGTTATTGATTTTTCCTTAGTACCCTTTATTTGTCCCATTTTCCTGAAACATTCTGGTTCTTAAAATAATTTGAAAATGATCTTCAAATGTCCTTAAAATTGTGCTGCCTTTAGCATGGACTTTTTCCTAAGAGTAAGAAATTTGGAGATCAGATAATGCTTCAGTTCCAGCCCCTTTTCCTGACTTCATCTTCTTAAGTATTATTGTTACTTCCTCATATTAGAGTCCTCAGATACTAAAGTCATGGAATTAAGTTGTCACAGTTTCATTATTATTGTGACTGAAAATAGATCACAAAAATTTTTGATAGAACTATTTCATTTCATATTCATTTGTTTTCCTTCTAGTTCTATTTAAAACTTTATTTGAACTGACTTGGATTTTATGCTTAATTCTTTGTAGTCTCCTTTTATCATTAGCTCTTTTGTTGCTAATTTTGGAGGTGACATTGCTTATAGACCTCCATAATCTCGACTGTATTTTGCTAATTAGGTAGCTTCTAATTGTTAGAAAAATAGCAGTTGTGGGTTTATTTTGGCCTCTCTTGTGTCAATTCTTTCATGTGTTAAAGCTTTCTAAGAGATAAAGTAAAAATGATCAGTTTCATGTTTCAAAATCATTTCTTAGGTTATTTAATAGGTTATTTAAATAGATTGTGTTGATAAAAAATTCTTTAAAACATGACAAGACATATGAATTGGTAATGAATTAAATAAACAAAATCAGAAAACAATATAAGCAATGACTACAACAATGTAAATGGAAAGAACAAAAATAGAAACTGAACTCTATTTGGACTGAATAACATTTGGTACTGGAAAAATTTTGAGAAATGCATTCTTTCCTTTCATAGCAGAGGTAGGGAGAAAATGAATATGGAATATTATATATGCTATCAAAACAGTGACTGTGTTGTTAATTTTGCTGAATTCTTTTCCCCCCTTATCTTTCTTTTTAAAACAATATTACAAGGATTGACTTAGGAAGTAGGGGAGAGATATCTTTGGAAATTAGTTTAACATAAAAATAGAAACTATCAATAAAAAGATTTAATTGAAAAGACAAACGTGTTGGCTTGTAACTGCCAGAATTATACTTTATTTCTAATCTGACATTTACTTTAATCAACAGCTATAAGTGTTTGGGGATGTAGCTGAAAACAATGATTTTGGAATAACTACTGTGTCTATAACTAATCATTTCTTGTCCATTAGCATTCTTCCCTCTCCCATTCCATCCTTCCTTCCTTCCTTTCTTTGTTTCTTCCTTCCTTCTTTCCTTTCTTCCTCTAACTCTGGGCTTTGAATAAATGGAAACTTGCCTTTATACACATGAAAAGACTTGGTTGTAAAGTAACCATGTGTGCTATGATGTAGCCCTATCCAAAATAAATTCGTTGAACAGCCTGTGGATTAGTCTGACTTCTCTGAAAATGTGCCTTTTCCTACTCTAGTCATTTTTTATCTGGTTGTTCTACAGTTCTTGTTTCCATGTCTTTTTTTCCCCCTTTGCATTGATAGTTTCACCCTATTTCTCCAGGATAATATGAAGAGGGCAAAAGTTGTGAAATCTGGAAAAGGTGTCAACTGTTGTTATTTATTTATATTTTTGTTTCAAACCTATCGTGTTTGTTGAAAAGCCTGCTTTTCAAATTAATAAGGCAATAATGGGTATAAAAATCCAGGGAACATCTTAAGGTCAAAGTTTGACTTGGCCAAGTTTTTATTAAGGGAATAGTGAGGCTGATGCTAGCTGAGCTTCTAAAGAAGGTGAGTTCTTTTGGGAACTGCCTCTGGCTTTGCTGGATTCGAGAACTTGTTGGTTTATTTGTTTTAATATTTGGTTACTAGAGAAACAGTGGTTTATGGAAAGTGAAGCGTGTTGGCAGTGAAAGCTTGACCCATTCCTTACTGAAGTTTGGATGAAACTGGAGAAGGAAAAGCTACTCCCACATCTCTAAGGTGTTATACCAGTGTCTCAAGATGGCTTTGAAAAATACATTGATCCTTTCCAAATTTTCTGACAAACTTTCACACACAGCTATATAAGTGTTGGTTTTTCATCTTGTGAAATTTTTATAGTGAATATTCCCACATGGGTGATCATTATTGTGTACTGTTCATCATAAGATACTTGTTAATCCTTGTAAAGCTTTGCACACAATTCTAAAATATTACTATTCCTGTGTTAGATGGCCAGAGTTGCTTACATTTCTCACATTTAAAACATCATCACAAAAACAATAAACTGAGGAACATGATTACATGAATTTATTGATTACAATTGGAGACCTTTTCTGAGTTCCTCGGTGCTTAGTACATGGCTTCCCTTTTTGAAATGACTAAGTGACACAGCAGACAGACATATATATGGAGACAGTAAGAATTGAATTCAAATCCTGCTTTAGACACTTATTTGTGACTGTGGGCAAGCTATTGAACCTTTCTGAATATCAGGCTCCTTATCTGTAAAATAGTGGGGTTGGATTCCATGATCTCTAAAATCTCTTGTAGCTCTAAATTTATGCTATTATATGACTTTGTGTTTATTTATCTGTGTACTTGTGTTTGTCTTTCCATCTCTAATGTCCCACATATAGTAGTTCTTAATACATATTTATTGAAATTTAATGAATACTTATGAATTCATTTAATACTGTTAAATATAATGAGTATAAAATACAGTCCCTGATTTCTCAGACTGCTTAAATTTGCTTTAAGGAGGCAAAATCTTCTCACACCAAATAATAACACAGAACAGGAGATATAAGTGCCAAAGGAGTATAACAAAGAAATTGTTGACACTTAAATAAAAATTGACATTTACATGGTACAATAAGGTTTACAAAGTTTTCTTTTCCTATTTTTACATATATTATGTTATCTCCCCTTCCTAGCATCCCTATGGTATAGGTACTATAAATACCTATTATTTTCTCCATTTAACAGATGAGGAAATTGAGGAAATGAGAAGTAAAGTAACTTGCTCTGAGTCAAAAAGGGTGACAGAGTCAGAATTCAAATCCATATCTCTTGCATCCACACCCAGCATTCTTTTCACTGTATCATACTTTCTTAAATAATCACATATTTATAGGGCACTATAAGGTTTATGTTGGAGACAGGAAACAAAGAAGAGCCAAGAAGAACTTGACGACCTGTGCGTAAACTCTGATACGGTTAGCTAAAACATTGTGAACAAACAATTCGTCCTAAATTCCTGAGACAAGATAATGAGTATGCCCCAGGAAGTCGGCCATATCCGCCCTGGAACTAGATAACGAGTATGCCCCAGGATGTCAGCCACACCTGTGTTCTGACATTCTTCTCTTTACATTGCCACCCCACCCCCCACCCAGAAAACGCAGGCAGTCAAACCATATATAACTAGGCTCCTTTTTTCAATAAATGAGACTTTTTTCCACCGCAATGTAGTCTCCCTTCCCTTTCTCGCCTGTTTCTCTTGCAGGTCTTGTCCTCCTCGACACCCCACGAATAACGAGGTCCCGGTGGACGGGACAGGTTTACAAAATGCTTACTTCATAACCCTGTGAGGTAGGCGGCATAAGTATTCTTACCCAAAATTAGAGATGAGGAAATTTAGAGAGTCCCAGAATGGTAAAAGTGATTTGTTCAGGTTTTCAACCTTACAAGGGATTCCAAATCCAAGTATCTTGACTCCAAATCCAGGTATGCTCCACTCCCAAAGAATACTACCACAAGGATTGCAATTGTTCAGAAAAGGGAGAAATCAGAATCAGATGGGGCAGTTAGTAAGGCTTTGTGGAAGTGATGTAAGTTTAGCTGGGCCCCATCAATACTTATGGTCACCTAAGAGTGAGGGCTCCCTTGAGCTCACAGGTTATTCTTTAGTTTCACCAGGCTCTGTCAACTCCTTAGATGAAGAATACAAACAGCTGTCTTCCTGTGAACCATCAACACCTTAGCCCTGAGTGCCCCAGATTCTTTGCTTCTCTCTTTTCTCTGTCTCCTATTCCCCAGGTGCAGGTTCCATTAAATTCAACAGCACATAGCCAGACAGCCAAAACCAAAGTTTTATATTCAAACCACCTGTGAGTTGAGTCTGACAGCATCCACTCCTTTGTAATATGCTCAGCCCCTGGCTGCTGAGAAGGCATCTCATTGATCTCAGCAGCATTGCTCCCAAGAGGATCCTTTTTGAGTGCCTGAAATAATAATAAAGAAAGAGATTAAAAAATACTAACAGAATTTTCTTAGATATTCCATTTGTCTACCAGGCCTCCCTTCTTAAAAAAATCTTAATTACTTTTTTCCTAGTTTTTCTTTCTCTCTTCCCTTTGTGGGGTCAGTTAAAGATGAAAGGAACGTCTTGAAGAAACATTTTGCCTTCCTTTCCCTGTCCTTCCCCAGCAAGAACAGCTTTAGTGTTTTGAGTCTTATAACTTCTGTGACTTCATATAAGGTCTCCCAATGGCTCTGGCAGATTGAAGTAAAAAATTTGTCTGAAGAATAACAGCTTACTAACAATAAACTAGCCTGGTATTCAATCATATTTTTCTTATTATTATTTTCATTCCATCCCACAAGGCAAATATTTTTTAGTTGTTTTTTTTTTAATATGTTGTCTTCCATTTTTACAATTACTATAGAAGTAGTTTTTTCTATAGAATTTCTCTAAGAGTAGCCTTTTCTATGGAAATTCATGGGGGTCTTCATTGTTGAAAGATGTTTTATTTCATGCATTTTTGCATTTAGAACATATTTCATCCTTGATAGAATATGAAATACAGGGGAATTTTTGAATCATGAGACCTTAGGAGAAACACCTAGGTCCATATAAATTAACTGGGCAATCAGAGTAAGTTCTGAGAAGAGTTTTGGATATAAACATTTTTACTTTTTATCCACTGCTTATCCTTTTCACTAAAACAAAACAAAACAAATAAAGATTAAAGGATTTAGGAGGCAATGTAATGTAATTAGAAACATGCTGGATTTGATACCTGAGCAGAAGTATTCTAGAGCTAGCTCTATTGGCTTGTAAGAATTGATTGTTAATTTTTAGAGTGAGCATTTACATTTTAGAAATCAACAAATGCTAAGAATCAGAGCTTGATTTATCATTTTATTGTCTAGACTTAAAGTAATGGAGAAAATATTAAAAATGCAGATTAAACTAAAAAATATTGTCACTTAGAGAGCCCATGGTTAAATATTTAACAATATACCATCATGTGTAATCATTGAACTCTCTGAGCCCTAGTTTCCTTGTCTGAAAACTGCTTAGGTTGTAAAAGATGTAAAATTCTAGAAGAGTTTCCCTGGTGAAGTTACAGAAACTCTTTTCATTAGGCTATTTAATAAGAGGATGGCCAACTAGCTATTAGAGTACTATATATGCAGTCCATCCCGAAACAGAAGAATTATTTCTGGATTAATAGACTCTTACACAAATTGGAAAGAATCTTAAAGTCATATAATCCAGATCTTTGACAAAAACTGAACTCTCTTCTATAAAATGCTTGAAAATATCCATCTAGCTTTAATTCTTTTATTGAAAAGTAGCTCATTACTTGCAAAGTTTACATTTTTAGGAGGCATTTGATGACCTATTTATAACATAAGTAAATAATAATTAAAAACTAGTGCTCAGCATTTAATTGTGTTTCTTTCAAATGTTTCATGACCTAAATTTATTGCGATTGGGTCAAAAGTTGCATGTTTGAATCTCATGTGGTTCATTTAGCTATTCAGTGAGAAAACTTTCATAGCTAGGTAGCTTTCTCTAGAGTTGTATTATCTAAAGTATGAGTTTATACTTTAAGTAATCACACTATCATTGTAATAGAAACTTATATAGGAAATGCGATTATTGTAGGTTTCTACCTTGTGAGATAATGAGATATTGTACAAATGATGGTTTTTAACAATGAATGAGGGACCCAACAAGTTTTAGATCTTAGTTTAGTCAATATACAGTTATAACAAAAACTCATACTAAAACTAAGTTACTTTCAATGAAATTTCCCCAAGATGATGTGCTCCAAAAGGGTAAGAAGGAATATATTTTGGCACCTGGGACAAAGCATGGATGCTCTGCCCTAGTTATAACTGTGGTGAAGTGCCAATTAGCAGGAATTCTGGTAAAACAGCTTTTTCACAATCAAATCCAGATGTGACTGTGATAATGTGCTTACCATGCCTAAATAATAAACATTTAAAGTTTTCCACTTGCTGTTACAAATTGGAAAAAGGAATAAGGTATCTGATCCTTATCTCTGATCCAAGGATCAGAGAACAATAGTTAATTCTTTTGTTTCTTTTAGTTAAGGCAAAATATGATATATACATAAATGCACAATGCACTTGCATACATACTATAGTATATGGCATACATATATGTATATATCACTACATATTTATCTTCTTTATTTTAAAGAGGCTCTCTAAAAAGGAAAAAACTTAATATAAAAGCTACTCTCTTAAAGAATGATGAATTCAAGTCAATTTTATATAAACATATAGTGTAAAAAAATACTAGGGTCACACAGCTAGTTGTGTCTGGAGCTGAATTTGGAAGATGAGTTTTACTGATTTGAGGCTTACATTATCTAGTTGCTCCTAACTTGATATACAAAAGTTTTAAACCTGTATTCTTGACCTGACCTGTGTTTGTTTTAGATTTAGATAAAATGAATAGTTAGCTGCATGAAATGCAGTGATTCTGTCCTGGGACTTTTGAAATCCTTGATTTGCTTTGATACTAAATATGTTATAATGTCTGATGAACAATTTTTGAAAGAGGAAGTTACCAGAAGGAATATATCTTTATTTGGAGGATATGAAATCTGAAGGGTTAAATTCCCCAAGAGCCTGATAAAGTTATATCCACATCCACCGGTTGTTGGTAATAAAATATTGTGAAGATAGAAACTTTCATCTCTCTTTGAACAGTTTTCATTGAACTTAAAAGAAGGAAGCATTTGAAATGTTGAAGTGGCCTTTTTTTCACTCCCCACTCTTCAACCCATCAGTGTGTACTCCATTTAGGAGGGAGCTTTTGTGCAAAGGAAGCCATGTTGCTTATATATAGAAGGCAAAGAACATCTATGTTTATGTATCTGCAAGCAATAGAAGACTTCAGTCTTTATAATATGAATAAAGACTCATGCCCAAACCACTGATATTGTCCCCAAAAGTCCAAGGGTAAATCATAGTTAGAAACTGGATTCAATCATATCCAATCAGAATGTGAGCAAAATTTATTTTTCAAATTTTATGTTTCAAATGTTGTTCCTGTTTTGACAATATCAATGAGAAAGCATGATGCTATAAATCAACTTTAATGTTGGGATTGTAATGCTATAGGAAACAAAATACAGTACAAATGCCCCACAGACTCAAACAGTATAAAATGTGTAAAATGAGCACGTAATTTGAAGAGGAAGACAAAGAAGACAAAGGCTTTTTTCTTTCTTCCTTTCTTCTTCTTTTTTTTTTAATCAGACATATGGCTTAAGTTAAGACATTGAGAGTTTCCTTTCATCATATCCAGAGTGTTCAAACCTCTTAGAAGTCCCCAAATTTTCAAAGAACTGTTTTGAAGCTTTCTAAAATCATAGCTCCAGCTGAAGTGCAGCTTATGCCAAGAGCACAGGGAATAGGAAAGGTGAATGCTAGGCTGAGAGATACAAAGCTTGGCTCCAAATGAGTAAGTAAGCCCATGCTTCATTATAATCATCTAAAGAATTGCTCCAGTTTGCTGTGGATGTGTGAAATAACCCATAGAAAATAAGCCACACATGAAGGCAGAGTTGATTGTGGAAGAAGTTTACCTTCCATGAATTTCATAGAGGGGCACTTTATTGATGGGGGTTCCTTAATATCTACAAATTTCAAAACCATCTATAAGAAAAATTGATGAAGTAACAGAGGGGTCAGCAGTGAATTTAACAGAGTAGATGAAATATACACAATCCATAATACACCACCACATGGTAAATGCGCCCAAGGCCATTTTTGGGATTTAAAAAAAGTTAATGTTTTTAAGCACTTTGCAAATTGTGGAGCTATATAAATGCTAGCTATTATTTTCATAATACAATATATTGTTCAGTGATTTTTTTCAGTCCCGTCTGACTCTTTGTGACACATTTGGGATTTTGTGGAAAAAATATTGAAGCAAATATTTTTCTGACTTGAGGTCTGAAATTCTATCCACCATGGCTGCCTAACTGCCCCATTTACACAACACAATGCAAAAACATTTATTAACTATTGTATTCAGAGAATATAATTATTCCTAGGGAAAAAAATAAAATTTCCAATAGATTTGGTGCTTGCCTTCAAGTGAGCTTACAGTCTAAGAGAGCAATACAAAATCATGATTTTGAATCTTGATTCTATTAATTTGAAGCACAATCATACCAGAGCACTTGGGGAAAGCTGGGACCCAAGTGGAAGCTCTGTTTTTCCAGTTATCTCTGTTTTCCTATATCTCAACTATTTCTGAGGCTCCATGAGTATATTATTCCCAAAGTCTTGATATCATCTAAGGTTTTAACTATCCCTTTCAGCACTGTGTTATCCATAAATTTGGTAAGCTTGCCTTTTATATCTTAATTCGTGAACAAATCTTTTATGGGGAATAAAAATTGACTAGAAGACAGAAGTTTGCAAATAAATATTGCAGGTAGAGTACAAAAAGATTTGAGTTGGAATTTCTCTCCTGTATTTGTATTACTGAATGTGGGACTTTGAACAACTTATCTGAACTCTATATTTCTCTTTTGTAAAATGGAGATAATAATAGCTATGGCACCTACCTCATAGATTTGTTGGGAGGCTCAAATGAAATAGCATAATTATTAATTATTATTCAGATTAACAATTGATCTTTTTGTTCAGTAAACAGCAGATCTCTTCTAGTCTCTCTTTTATTTTTCCACAGTACTAGGCAAAAATGAAGATTTACTGTCCTTCTTGTTCCTCTGACTTACTAGATTTGCAACTCTAACACAAAAGAAAATCACATTTAGTTTGTCGTGACTTGTTCTTAAGAGCTAGAGATATGAAGACAACTAGGTGACATTATGAATAGAGTGCTAGACCTGAAATCAAGAAGTCATAAATTCAAATTTTGTTTTAGCCATTTACTACCTTTTTGGCCCAAGCCAAATCATGTAATTTCCCTGGAATTCAGTTTCATCATTTGTAAAATATGGCTAATAATAGCACCTAAATCATAGGGTTGTTGTGAGGATGGAATGAGGTAACACATAAAATACTTGGTAAAGTTTAACATACTTTATAAATGAAGCTATTATTATTTAGATTGCATGGAAATAAATTGAAATTGAGCATGAATCTAGTAAAGAAGAATCTTTTATGAGTACAGAAAGCAGGAGGCAGGTCAGAGTTTAGGGTGGAGATTATAGAAAAAAGAGAAAAGCTATCAAGGTAAAGCCTCCTTTTGGTTTAGTTTAGGAAAAGGAGAAATTACTGGAATTATTAGGACCTGAGTTCAAATTCCAACTCTACTACTTATTATTTGTGTGATTTTGGGTAAATAATTTGATTTTCTGGGTTTCAGTCTCACCATATGTAAAAGGAAAGGCTTGATTTACCAAGACTCTGCGTTCCCTCTCAACTCTAGGTCTAGGATCCTCCCTAAATCTATATTTTACTTCTCACTCCACTTCCCAAGTCTTTTAAGGACTCTATCCATTTTAATCTCTTGAGAGAGTTAGGGAATTAGCTTCTTTTACTTCAAAATTAGTCATAATTCTAAACACAAACAAGTGTGCAAATAATAGAAGTGGCAATTTCCAATTTTCTTAAGGATCACTACGAGGGCTTTGACTGAACAGTACTACCAAGGAAGTACTTCATCTCCATCCCCTCCCCCTTCTAGAATTCTGGTACTCTATAGATCTGATAATGCAAATATCTTATCTTAATGTTAAGTTGTTTCCCCTGAATATAAACTCTAATACCAATGGTGCACCATCATAAACAATGGAATTCATTAGTTTAAATATAAAAAACTATTCCCTATTTTAAGCAGGCATTTGGGGTTATAATGGGCTCTATTGCATTTGAGATCCTTTCAGAGATGTTTTATTGACCAGACAGCCAATTAAGTTTGTAAAATAATGTCAGGATGATCTGTCTTTATAGGGGCTTTCTGTTACTAGCTCTTAAGACTCCATTAAAGTTCTTTACAACCAATAGCTGCTTCTGTGTGGAGAGCAGGAAATTAGTATATCTAGTGAATATCATTTTCAAGCCTTAGGTTCTCCCCCCGCCCCAAACACTTAAATGTGTAGCAGCTGTCATTTTAGCTATTTTCTAAAGCCATTTTCTTGGTTCCACCTTCTCTTTTGCTAGAACTCCAGTAATTGAAAAGGGTGCTCTTAAACCATCTTGGAAATCTGCCTGAATCATTTTGAATGGAAACACATCTCAGCCCTGACTTTGCAAGACACGTTAGCAGTACAGCATGAAAAGCTATGATTCTTTCTGATCATACAATTCAACTGCATGGAATCTTAGGGAGGCTGAATGCTTTGCAGACTGGGTAAATCACTCAAAGGATAACTATTAAGAGAAGGGCTGCAGATTATCCAGTGTGATCATTCATGTTATCATTCAAAACCTTGACCAACAAGTTACCATACCTTCCTCCTTCTTCCTTGTGGTCTTTGACTTTTTGTGGATGCTTGTTTCTTTGGCTAAATTGCTACTAAAGTGAAGAGGGTTTCCAGATGCATTTTGGTAGAAGGGTATCCACATTTATGAAATGACAAATCCTTGAAGTTCTAAAACCTTACTCTGTTGTACATTTTCAAATTAATGTCTTTATTTTTTAAGCACATAAAAATTCACTTCCATGGATTGTAAACATTTGGTCCATATACATGATTTTAAGGGTTATCTCATTTATACAATATCAGTTTGTATTTATCCAGTAAAAGTTATCTTAAAAATAAAATGATCATATTATATTCTGATTGGAATAAAAAGAAAATAAAAATTTGATAAAAATTCAGAAAGATTTTTCTTATTCATAAATTCATTTCTTCTCTAGATACCCTAATCTTTCTTTTGAGATGTGAAATTTCTGTAGTGTAAAGCCCCTTGATGTTGAAGCTGGGGATATAGTTCTGTTTCTGCTATTGGTGGTGTGATGCTGAGTGATTCCTCTCTCACTTTTTTTGGTCTGTAAATTGCATTTAGACTGCTGATAGAGAGGTGGTTTTCAAGAGAGGTAATTTCAAGTCCTTTCTCTTAGGTAGACTGGTTCTATAATCTTCAATGTTCCAGTGTCAAATTAGGGACAAGTTCAAATAGAAACTGGTGCTAAACTGTACATAAGGATCCCTAAAGACTACATATTGACTTTGTAAATTACAAACCGTCATTACCTATGTTTTGTTGTATTTTTATTTGCTTTGTTAAGTATTTTATAATTATATTATAACTGATTCCTGCCACAGAGGGGAGTGTGGGACACATACTTCCCAATGGCCCATTCTGATAAGTGCTTTAAGTAACTCCGAAGCACACTAAATTAGAGAGAAAAAGAGAGAGAGAGAGAGAGAGAGAGAGAGAGAGAGAGAGAGAGAGAGAGAGAGAGAGAGAGAGAGAGAGAGAGAGAGAGAGAGAGAGAGAGGAGAGAGAGAAAATGATTTGCATTGGAGCTTCTTCACTGGGAATTCTCTATACCATTAAAATCACAGATCTAGTCCTTATCCATAAATCAAGTTTAAAATTTATTTTTAAATCAAATGTTTTATTTGTTATTCAGTTAATTCAATTGTGTCTGACTCTTTATGACACTGTGGAATGTACTGTCCATAGGATTCTCTTAGCAAAGATTCTAGAGTAGTTTACCATTTCCTTTTCCAGCTCATTTTACAGATGAAGAAATTAAGGCAAACAGATTAAGTGACTGGCCCAGGGTCACACAGTTATTAAGTGCCTGAGGCTAGATTTGAACTTAAATCTTTCTGACTCTAAGCCTACTACTCTATCCACTGAACCACCAAGCTGCCTACATATTTTATTAGAGACTTAATATTAAATATTTCATTAAGGGCTTAACATTAAGCATTATGAGCAAATGTGCTTGCTTAATAACTATTTACATTTAAATCAATTTCACTATGTGATATCACAACACCATTTTAGTTGTTGCTTCTAAGTTCCTATCTGGATTATTTCTCCTCTATTTTTATTTATATTTCCTCCCATGGTTATAGTTATATATGTACTATATAAAAATATATATTATATATATTATTATGTTATATATAATGTATTATATATATTATGTTAATATATTATAAAACATATATATGTTATATATGTATATATGTACTACATTTTTCTGATTTTTTTCTGCTTTGCATTATTTTATAAAGCTTTTTCCATATTCATCTGAATCTGTCCATCTTATTTGGTTTATGGTATCCCATTATATTAATATACTACAATTTATTTAATCATTTATTATTAAATATTTTTGTTGCTTCTATTTTTTTTAATTAAAAATGATGTTATTATGAAAATCTTAGACCGGTACCTTTAAAAAAAACTAGCTTAATACTAAAAGGGTATATTCCTTAAAAAGGGCTCATTATGCTAAAAGGTACAATTATTTTTGTAAACTTTATTATGTATATTCAGATTTCATTTCAGAAAAATTTGATAATTTTGCAATTCCACAAATAATGAATGTGTGTCTGTTTCTTGACAATTCTTTCTAGCATTGAATTTCATTGCTTCTAATTATTTTTGCAAATGGCACAGTTTGCAAATGGTGTCTTTGAAATTGAACATTGTTTCACAAAATTATTAATACTATATTTCTTCTTTTTGAAAATTATCTATTTGCATTCTTTAATCATTTATTTGTTGTGGACTAGGAATTACAACACTGTAACTTTTTCACAATTCATGGTATACTTTAGATGTCATATTTTTATTTGTAATATTTGTTTTTTTCTAATGGTTTTATTTAGATTTATAATCAGTCTGAATATTTGTTATAATTCAGTATATCTATCTTGTACTCCCAAATTCCTTCCTTTTGTTGAATCTAAAAAAAATCATCTTCTGCATTTGAAATAAATATCTAACCGTATCCCATTTTTCTATAATTTTTTGTTTTGTCTCTTTTTAAGTTGTAGCTTCAAATTTTAAATTTCTTGGGACCTGCACCTGTTTAATTCGATAAACATTTGTTTAACACACAATCCACTGTATTAGGTATTGGTAAGACAAAGTTAAAGTAAAAATAGGCCTTTACTTTAGGGAGCCTGAATTTTAAAGGAGAGATACAACATCTATTCAGATAAATGTAAATCATCTGCAAATACAAAGTAACTGTAGGGAAGAAACATATGAGTGGTAATATAATTACACTGGAGGTGGGGAAAATCAGGAAAATTATCAAGAAAGAGGTAACACAAACTGAGGTTTGAAGGAAGCAAGCAAGGGATTCTAAGAAACAGAAATGAGAAAGAGGGAGTACTTTCTAGGCTTAAGTGAGAGTGTGGAAAACATGAGGCTAGAGATGGAATCATTTTGATATTGTCATTTTGCCTATTGTGATCTTGTAATCCAATTAAATGCTTAGAAATCTATAAGCAAAGTTATTGCAATTACTTTTTTGTGAGTCCCATTGATTACAGTAGGAAGAATGTATAATTATGTAGTGAGGCTACTGTGGGAAGGTGGGATAATTAAATGGCTTTCTTTTCCACTTTCTTCCTGTTGGTATTCATTCTATTAGGTTCACATCTAGGTGCAATAGCAAAAGATCAGGGATTCTGGAAGGCACAGGGAGGAAGCTTGATAGAATGGAAGGGGCACTTGGCTCTGGAATCAGAAAACAGTTAAAACCTAGCTTCTGATGCTTATTAGTTGCCTGGTTTTGAGCAGATCACTCAACTTCCTTACTCTCCAATTTCCTCATCTGTGAAATGAAGGGGGTAGACTGATAGATGATCTCTTTTCTCTTAGCTATGGGTGCTTTGAGTCAATGAAGAGAAAACAAAACTTTAGGAGAAGGATTGTTTTTTGTAGCATTTACATATTTGATACAAAGATTTTCCCATTTAAATTTTCTCTTACTTTAGTTGCATTAAGTTTTATGCAAAGGGCTTTCAATTTTGTATTATCTAATATAGTCTATTTTGTCCTATGGAAACCTCTACATCCTTTAACTGATGATGATATTCTCCCTTAAAACATGAATTTTAAAGATATTTTCAAAATCAAATGAAGGTGGCCTAGCTGTACCTGATCTAAAACTATATTATAAAGCAGCAGTCACCAAAACCATTTATTTTTGGCTAAGAAATAGATTAGTTGATCAGTGCAATAGGTTAGGTTCCCAAGATAGAATAGTCAACTATAGCAATCTAGTGTTTGACAAACCCAAAGATCCTAACTTTTGGGATAAGAATTCATTATTTGATAAAAACTGCTGGGATAACTGGAAATTAGTATGTCAGAAATTAGGCATGGACCCACACTTAACACCATATATCAAGTTAAAATCAAAATGGGTCCCTGATTTAGGCATAAAGAACGAGATTATAAATAAATTAGAGGAACATAGGATAGTTTGTCTCTCAGACTTGTGGAGGAAAAAGAAATTTGTGACCAAAGATGAACTAGAGACCATTACTGATCTCAAAATAGAAAATTTTGATTATATCAAATTAAAAAGCCTTTGTACAAACAAAACTAATATAAACAAGATTAGAAGGGAAGTAACAAACTGGGAAAACATCTTCATAGTTAAAGGTTCTGATTAAAGCCTCATTTCCAAAATATATAGAGAATTGACTCTAATTTATAAGAAATCATGCCATTCTCCAATTGATAAATGGTCAAAGGATATGAACTGATAATTTTCAGATGATGAAATTGAAACTATTACTACTCATATGAAAGAGTGTTCCAAATCACTATTGATAAGAGAAATGCAAATTAAGACAACTCTGAGAGACCACTACATACCTGTCAGATTGGCTAAGATGACAAGAAAAAATAATGATGAATGTTGGAAGGGATGCAGGAAAAGTGGGATACTGATGCATTGTTGGTGGAGTTGTGAACGAATCCAACCATTCTGGAGAGCAATATGGAATTATGCCCAAAAAAGTTATCAAACTGTGCATACCCTTTGATCCAGCAGTGTTACTTTTGGGCTTATATCCCAAAGAAATACTACAGAAGGGAAAGGGACCTGTGTGTGCCAAAATGTTTGTGGCGGCCCTGTTTGTAGTGGCTAGAAACTGGAAAATGAATGGATGCCCATCAATTGGAGAATGGTTGGGTAAATTGAGGTATTTGAATGTTATGGAATACTATTGTTCTGTAAGGAATGACCAGCAGGATGAATACAGAGAGGACTGGCAAGACTTACATGAACTGATGCTGAGTGAAATGAGCAGGACCAGGAGATCATTATACACTTCGACAATGATACTGTATGAAGATATATTCTGATGGAAGTGGATTTCTTTGACAAAGAGACCTAACTCAGTTTCAGTTGATCAATGATGGACAGAAGCAGCTACACCCAAAGAAAGAACACTGGGAAATGAATGTAAACTATTTGCATTTTTGTTTTTCTTCCCGGGTTATTTATGCCTTCTGAATCCAATTCTCTCTGTGCAATAAGAGAATTGTTTGGTTCTGCACACATATATTGTATCTAGGATATACTGCAACATATTTAACATATATAGGACTGCTTGCCATCTAGGGGAGGGGATGGAGGGAGGGAGGGGAAAAATCGGAACAGAAGCGAGTGCAAGGGATAATGTTGTAAAAAATTACCCTGGCATGGGTTCTGTTAATAAAAAGTTATTATAAAATTTTAAAAAAAATTCCTGGAAAATAGTAAGCCAATAAAAAAATATTTTTTCTTTCAATCATCTTTTTTACTCTCCCTTCTCCCTTCTTACTTTCCTCTTTCTTTCTCTTCTCCTTTCCTCCATCCCTCTGTCTCTCCTTTTCTTTCTTCTTCCCTTCTTTCTTTCCTTCCTTCCTCCCACTACCCTTTTCCCCTTTTTGTGGCCTTTTACATTAAGATAACTTAGCCATTTGAATTTTATATAGTTGTATGTGATGCTAGATAGACTTAATTCTGCCAAATTGCTTTTCAGTTTTTCTAGCAATTCTTGTCAAACAACAAATCCTTCCACTAGATTTTTGTTGTTATTATTGTCAGAATGACAAAAGATAAAAAACCTTAATGAACACTAGGTAACGATGTATAGTTACTTTGGGATCTTGCTTATCTATTTTGTTCCACTAATCTACTTATAAATTTTTAAACTAGTGAGTAATAAGTATATTTGGTAGTTAGTACTTTATAAGATAGTTTGAAATTTAACTACTTTTATCTCAACTTTTTTTTCCACTATTTTCCTTGGGATTCTTAACCTTATATTGAATTTTGTCACTACTTTGTTTAGGTTCATAGATTAATCCCTTAGTAGTTTTATATAAGAACTAGCCCAATAATTTTAGGTTACATTGTCATTTTTTAAGCTTTTTATCTTAAAAACATATGCATGGATAATTATTCAACATTGACCTGTTTATAGTCTTGTGTTTCAGATTTTCCCCTCCTTCCTCTACCCTCTCCCCCAGATAGCAAGCAATCCAATATTTATTAAATATGTTAAAATATATGTTAAGTCCAATATGTGTAAACATTTATATAATTCTCTTGTTGCACAAGAAAAATCAGATCAAAAAGGAAAGAAATTGAGTAAGAAACAAAGTGAAAATAAACAACATCAAAAAGAATGAGAATTTTATGTTGTGATCCACATTCAGTTTCCACAGTCCTCTCTCTGGGTGTAGATGACTCTCTTCATCACAAGATCATTGGAACTGGCATCAATCATCTCATTACTGGAAAGAGTCACATTTATCAGAATTGATCATTGTATAATTTTGCTGTTGCGATATATAATGACCTCTTGGTTCTGCTCACTTTACTTAGCATCAGTTCATGTAAGTCTCTCCAGGTGTCTCTAAAATCATCCTCCTGATCATTTCTTATAGAACAATAATATTCCATTACATTCATATACCATAACTTATTCAGCCATTCTCCAACTGATGGGCATCCACTCAGTTTCCAGTTTCTTGCTACTACAAAAAGGGCTGCTACAAACATTTTTGCACATGTGGGTCCCTTTCCCACCCTTAAGATCTTTTTGGGATATAAGCCCAGTAGAGACACTTTTAGATCAAATGGTATTCATGGTTTGATAACTTTTTAAGCATAGTTCCAAATTGCTCTCCAGAATGGCTGGATCCATTCACAGTTCCACCAACAATAGATTAGTGTCTCAGTTCTTCCATATCCCTGCCAACATTTGTCATTATCTTTTCCTGTCATCTTAGCCAATCTCAGAGGTGTGTAGTGATGTCTCAAAGTTCTCTTGTTTTGCATTTCTCTGATCAATAGTGATTTAGAGTATTTTTTCATATGATTAGAAATGGTTTTAATTTCTTCATCTGAAAATTGTTTATTCATATTCTTTGTGTATTGTCATTTTTTAATAATGATATTGGCTTAATATGAATAAAGAATGTTTTACCAGCTTCCAGGTCACATGAGCAACAAAAAGGCAGATTAAATATTTCCCCCTTTTTGTAGGACCTCCCAAACCTTTCCATTAATTAAATTAAGTGGCAAAATAAAAAAAAAAAACTTTGCATTAAAATATCCAAGGATACAGCACAAGCTTATATTAAGACCTCACCCTGCACTCAGGTCTTCCCCTCCCACCTCTTTCCAATGCTTTAGCAACCAAGCTGTAGACTGTGGAAGTTTACCTGCTTGGCCACATCCCTTCAAAAACAAAAGCCTTCCTGAGGCTGCAAAGCGAGGAGTGAAATAAGTCACCAGGATAAAACATTTTGCATATGGGGAGTCAACATTAGACATGTTGCAACTAGAATGTGCAACATTCCATCAAGTCTGAAGCAAGGCTTCGAGTTGAAGCCAGTTGTGAGCCCTCAAAAGGAGAAACCATAAAATACTTCTCTTGGAGGCTGAGACACTTTGAATTTCATCCACCAAAGAAACTATAGAGTTAATGGAGTCAGGAAGTAAGCGATAAGAAAAATAAGGATGGAAAAAAAAAGACTGAAAGTATCAGAGATTTTGGGAAGAAGAAAACACAAAGACTTTGAGCATAAAGAGATAAATCATCAGTAAAAATAAAAACAAAAGATGGAAATTTGGCTTCTAGATTTAGTAAAAAAAAAAAAGTTCAAGCATTTATAAATATTATAAAAAAGGAAAATGATGCAGTTCTTGATGAAACAGAGGATCTTATGAAATTTTAAGAGAACATGGATAATGTGCTGATTTTGAATAGTTTAAAAGAGTAAGAATATTGAGTGCAAAATTTGTTCTGCACAACAAAAATAATCAACAGAATAGAAAACACTTGAATCTAGAGTGACAAGCCTCAACAAAGAAACAAAAGCGAGGACAATATATTGGGAATGTAAATATATAGAAGTGAAGGACAACCCAGAAGAAGAGAAGGAAAAAAAAATCAAAAGAAAACATGTTCATTATGCAAGCAAAAAAACAGTGAATTTCAAGAAAGGATACCCAGATTCAATCTAATGATCATAGATCACCCAGAAAAACATGACAAGATAAAAAAAATACTATAATAAAATTATTGAAATTGAATAATTGAAAGAAATTACAGATTATCTCTGGATGAAAAACAAAACACCAAACCTGCAAATTGCAAGTCACATAATGCCCAAATTTAACAATTTGATCCTGAACTAAATTCTACAAATCACTAAGAAAAGAATATTCAATAAACTGCTTGCATTTTTGTTTTTCTTCCCGGATTATTTATACCTTCTGAATTCAATTCTCCCTGTGCAACAAGAAAACTGTTCGGTTCTGCACACGTATATTGTATCCAGGATATACTGTAACCTATTCAACATGTAAAGGATTGCTTGCCATCTGGGGGAGGGGGTGGAGGGAGGGAGGGGAAAAATCGGAACAGAAGTGAATGCAAGGATAATGTTGTAAAAAATTACCCTGCATGAGTTCTATCAATAAAAAGTTATATAAAAAAAAGAATATTCAAACATCAAGGAAAATACATTTTAGTAGCACAGGACTATTATACATTCAATAGAAAAAAAGAGGACTTTTTGGAAATAGAATAACATATTCTGAAGAACAATGGAACTCTCTCAGGGGGAAGGATATCCAAGATATTCTGGCGATGGAAAGAACAGAAAACATCAATAATTATTCTTATTCCCTCCCCCCTCTTTTAAAGAAAAATAACATTTTTCCAACATCTTAAATTTTTCTTTATTTCTGTAAACCCTCTTTTTGTTTCTTTTATCCTGAGTGATTTTTTGGGAATATAGAGAAAAGCTAATTATTTTTGAGGATTAATTTTGTATTATCCTGTTATTTTCATGAAGCTGACAATTGCTTTGCTTAGTTCATATATTAAATATAGAATTTTCTAAATAAGACATTAAATTTGTCTGAAAATAGTGATAAAAGAATTTCTTTTTAAAAATTTTATCCCCATGGAGTTTTCTCTTTTATTTCTATAGTTACCAATTACTACAAATTTATCATATAACAGTTGAAACAGTGGATAACCTTGTTTTACCCCTCATTTTACTTGGAAAGTTTCTAGTAATTGTTTATTACAAATAGGACTAGATTTTGATTTTAGTTGAATACTTTTGATGATTTGAAGGAAAGTTTTTTTTTCACTTATACTTTTTTGATTAAAAAATTAAATGCTAATTTTTGTCAAATGCTTTTTCTGTGGAAATTGATAAAATAAGTTTTTAACTAGTTTTTTGTCATTTACAGACACATACACAAATATGTTTCAACCTCTATATTTGTTGTTTTCCTATTATTGAACTTCATATTACCATTGTAAAACTAATCACATCATTGTGAATTTTAAAAAAATAAAACTTTTTGGAATATTTAATATCATTGCATCCATATTTATTAGTGATATTTCTTTATAACTTTTTCTGATTTCTCTCTGTATGGTTTGTATTTTGAATGCCATTTGGCTTCTAATTATTAATTAATAACAATATTAATTAATAATTCATGACAAGGTGCCTGATACTCATTCTATTCCAGCTGAAATTTAAAAGGCAGAGGGTCCACTGCTCATACAAAAGGTGATAGAAATTTTCTGAGTTATATGGCAAGAGGTTATCTCAAGGATTTTCCTCCTTAGTCTGCCTTTTTAAAGGAAAAGGAAATAGGTTGTTCTGTGTCATTCCTGGGTGGATATGTAACAGTTGTCTTTCTTTCATAGTCATTCATGGTAGGATTCTTGCCAGAGGTTTTTTTTTTTTATTTTCTTTAAAATTTTATTAAGCTATCTTGTCATGGCATGATGATGAGGCTTCTCGAAGACTGTGTCACCAGAGCATGTATTCTCTCAGGCGCTACCAAGTCTAAAGGGTTTGAGTGAGAGCCCAATAATTTACTGAATAGATCATACAAATATCAAAGTAATGTGGGTAGAGCAGTTTGTCAACAGCAGTTGACATCAGACAACTTTTTTTTTTTTTTTGCTATAGAGGTTCAGAAATACCTTCCAATAAAGAGTGGAAACATTGTGATTTTAAGTCAAGAAAGATAACATTGAAGCTAACAAGAGTTCTAACTGTAAGTTAATGAAAATAAATACATAATATTTCTTCTCCAACTAATGGATGCCTAAACATTTATTTATATACTCCTTGGGAGTCTCTAAACATCAACATAATTTTGTCTAATAGTGAGATACTTGTCCAATGACTGAGCATATTAACAGAGAAATTGAAAAGTATAAATTTTACATTCTAATGACAAATGAAAGCAGAAAGCAAAAGGCAGTAGTATTTAAACTGAAGGAAAGCTTATGGTTTCTCCTCAGAGAAGTAAATAAAAGAATTGGCAAGAATGTCTTGCTAGAGTTCTTAACAGGCTGACCCTTCATGTGGAAGATGGCTATTTGAGAGCCCATGTAGCTTCAGAAAGGGCCATGGAACAGTTGTTGTGGTGTTTGCTGCTTGACAACTGCATGAAAAATGCCAGGAAAAGAACAGAGGTCTGTATCCACCATGTATTTATCTAACAAAGGCTTTTAACATTGTTTGTCATGAAGGCTAATGGAAAATTTTGGCAAAATTTGGTTGTCTGTAGAAGTTTATCAGTATCACATGCTAGTTTCATGATGGCATGCTTGCCCAAGTTCTGGATAATAAACAATATTCTTGCTCTTTCCCAATCACTAGAGTGAAGCAAGGCTGTGGATTTGCTCCCTTGTCTCTTAACATGATGCTTTGGGATGTTTTCACTTTCAGCAAGGACGAAAATGATATCAGGATCAGCTATTGCATTTACAGTAAATGATCTAACTTGAAAAGAATACAAGCCAAGACTAAAGCAGAGGGAGAGTTAGTGCATAATTTTCTGTTTGCAGATGATTAAGCATTCAAGGCAACCTCTGAGCTGAGCCCAACAAAGTACTGATCAATTCTCTGCTGCTTGTATTAATTTTGGCCTAAAAATTAATGCCCCAAACCAGAAGTTTTCTACCAGCCAGCAACACATCTATACATAGAACTTTGGGTTATAGCAAGTGGAGAAATTTGGAATGCTGCAAATAAGTTCACTTACCTTGGCAGTATCCTTCCCATACAGATTATGATATTGATGCATACATTGCCAAAGCTAGCTCAATGCTTGGGAGGCTACAAAGAAAGTGTGGTAGAGAAGAAGTATTACTCTGATTACTGAAAGTCTGCAGAACTGTAGTGCCAACTCATTGTTTTATACCTATGAAACTTGGAAAGTGTTCCAGTGTCATGTCAGAAAACTGAGTTGCTTCCATTTGAATTGTCTTGGGGAGATTCTGAAGATCACCTGGCAAGGTATGGTCTTGGACACTGAGATATTTTCTTGAGCTGAACTGCTATACATTCAAATTCTACTGCAAAGACCTGAGTTCAAATTCTGCCCTTTAACCAATTTTTGTTTTATGTTTCCCTGAGCAGGTCACTTAACCTTCCAGTGTCCCAGACAACTGTCTAAGAATGAAAGTCATAGATAAATTTCTGATTTGTGTTGATTAAGGGAATTTTTTCACTGGGAGCACCTATTAAATTTGATTAAGCAGTGACATAATAAGGTTTTAGTCCAGTTCCTCATTTTAACTACATATGAATCTTTTTGTGTTTCTAATTTTTAAAATGGTTGGGCTCTTTTTAAAATTCCTTCTGCCATCATCATCAGTCTTATAAGTAAGTGAATTAATTCCATTCACATTTACAATGATTTTTTTCCCTTCCATCAAATCTTCTTATAATATTCTATTAATTTATCCCTTTAGAAGAAGAAATGAAGGAATAGCATGAAATCAACCTCTTCCACCTAAAGTTCATGTTGTTTAGAGAAAATAAAAAGCTAATTTAGCTCTCTCTTATTCTCTCCTTATTTAGACCCAAACCCACTTAATATATTCTAGCCTTGTTTTTTTAAACTTTGTAAAAATAATCAACTTGTATTAGAATATAACGTATTTTATTTTGCTTGTGATTATTTTACAATTTCTAAAGTTCTCTTCCTCATTCTCCTTATTCTAACATAGTTGTCATGTTATTTTATAGCATTTCTGTCACTTTATTCTCTCCCCATTCTCCACGTCCTGTGTTTGGCTAAAAGATGAGTTTGGTTCTTGAGTTCTATCATTACCTTCAAGCTAAATAACATTTACCTGTGCAAAACAAACAAAATTGACTGATTTCGAGAAACAGCTTCTGTCTTTTCCTCTCTACTCTACTCTTTTCCTCCTCTACTCAACATCAGGAGTTTATTTTGCCTTTTCTTATCTTGCTAATTTTTCTTTTTTCCCTCCTCTTCTGTTTGTAAAACCTACTTTCCCCCCTCTCTTTTCTCCATTCATCACCTCTTTAAAATGTTGGCATTCTAATGAGGTGATAGTCTATTCTTTCCCTTTGGATATATAAGGTCTTGATCATCATTAAGCCTTTTGATGTTGTTTCAACTTCTTTCTTTATTCTAGGTTTATGATATATGTCACGTCTGCCTTTTGAAGATTCTTCCTAGCTCTGTTTTCTTCAACAGAACAACTTTGTAGTACTTGATATTATTAAAAAATACATGTATTTTTTCTTCCATCTAACCCTACCCCCAATTTCCTTTAGTATTTGTAACAATATTTTCTTTCCTTTCTCACATTCAATGTTTGTTCCTGAGTGATGTTGATTAGGTTTCTGTGATTGGTAATCTGTCTCATCTTAGTAACTTACAATATATTTTTCTTTGACTTAACAATAACATTTCTGGGTTTACAAAATTCAACACTGCTTTTTGATGATGATCTATGGGATTTAGTTCCACTGTTACCTCTTTACAATACTTCTGAACAATTTTTCTACCTTTTTCTCAAGCACATTATTTTTGTGATTATTGTTTTTATAAATCATGTTTTATGTTAGCCTGATAATTTTAAAATTTCATCTTTATGCCTTGTTTTCTAGATGATATATTTTTTGATTGTAGATTTCTCATGTGTACTAATTTTGCCTTTTAATGTTGTGTTTCTTGTGGTATCACTGACTTTGTCAATGATTACTTTGTCAAAGATTTCCAACTTCTTTTTTAAACTGTTGAGAATTTTTTCAAGTTTTTTACCAAATGACTGAGCCAAGATTTGAACAGGGTCAGCCCCGTGACTCCAAATTTAGTATTCTTTGTATTATTTTCTCTCCTGAATCAAATTCGGAGGTTGCTTTCTTTTCCTTTCTTTCTTCCTTTCTTCTTTCTTCCTTCCTTCCTTCCTCCTTCTTTCCTTCCTTCCTTCCTTCCTTCTTCCTTCCTTCCTTCCTTCCTTCTTTCCTTCCTTCCTTCCTTCTTCCTTCCTTCCTTCCTTCCTTCCTCCTTCCTTCCTTCCTTCCTTCTTTCTTCCTTTCTTCCTTTCTTCCTTCCTTCCTTCTTCCTTCCTTCCTTCCTTCCTTCCTTCTTTCCTTCCTTCCTTCCTTCCTTCCTTCCTTCCTTCTTCCTTCTTTCCTTCCTTCCTTCCTTCCTTCTTCCTTCCTTCCTTCTTTCCTTCCTTCCTTCCTTCCTTTTTTCCTTTCTTTCTTTTTCACTCCAGTACCTGACATGGAGCACTAAAACTAGTTAATCTTTTATAAATGGTTGTTGGATTGGATACAAAAAAGATACAGTACTTCTCTTTGAAGGGCTCTATTAGTCTTTTTCTAGGCCAATTTAACAAATGTTAACAAATTAACAAAAATTAAAAAGTCTTTTAACTTATTTATTTTAGACTTTCTCTAATACTGATGTACTTGAGAATAAATCCTAAACTGGTTTCCAAGCAGAAAATGTCTCAAGCAGAGAACTGTTTTAGGGACAATTCAGAGATCTTTACTAATAGGACTGTGGGCTAGGAACAGGGTCAGCTCAGGAAATTCAAGATTGAATAAAGTACTTCTTTTTAGGGTTTTACTTGTCACCAGTTTCTTCCAAAGCTTTCCTTCAACTCTTGTCTTCTCTTGGGCAACTCTTCCCATTAGGGTATTTTCCCCCCTGGTATCTGGAAGAAGAAAAAATTCTCTACGGTCTATATTTTAAACAGCAATGACTGCAGTGAGAAACTTCTCAGAGGTTCCATCAACATCAGAAAGATATAGGAAAAACATGAATGGAGATAGAGAGGTGGTACATTGGATATAGGGGTGGGCTTAGAGTCAGACAAATCTGAGTTCAAATCCAGCCTCATATATTTACTGACTAATGACCTGACTGTGTATTCTCTTTGACATCGGAGGTCCCTTCCAGTTCTAAATTGACAATTTTATGACCTAAAGATTATCTCTGTGCAGAGAATAGAGAAAATACTGCACTATAAATATGAAACAAATACTGCTTTTACTTTAAGTTATTAAGCAGAATGTACTCTAAGGACTAGATCTTCCACTTAGAGCTCAAGGTACTTCCAATGCTATATAATCAAACTCTTCTATAAGCTCTTAACGAGCTTGTCAATCCTCCGACCACATACCTTGGCAGAAATTGGGACATGCTAAGTAGAGAGAATTAATCAAGACTTGTGGATTTAATGGTAGGTCACTTCCCTACTAGCCTACAAATGAAAATGGAGCTGCAAGTGAGCATCTTTTGAATTAGTCTGGTATTAAGGTAAGTGGATATTAAAATATGCGACCCCTCCAGCAGCCCCAGGCTGCTTTTCAGAAAGCCCAACTTCTGGGCTGGCACGATAATTAATGTCAAGAAGCTGTTATTCACTGACATCACTCTAAAATGAACTAAATCTGAAAGAAAGTGAGCGTATTTCTGGAAATTGTATTTTTCAGGCAGTTTTTAGTAGGCTGTGGCATCTCAGCAGGTGGCACTTTACGCTGCCACATTAATCAAGGGGTGTTCATTAAGCACCCACAAGTGCATGGTGCTGCACTAAGGGATTCATAAAGAAAGTTAAACAGACGCTAAATTGTACTCCTGCTTTGAAGTATAGACTACCAGGTATGCAGTACTCATGGCTGTCTGACTAATCCTCTGGTTGGAAAGACCTACAATTGCTTTCTCTTAAGCTTATTTCTAGTTCTGATTAATGCAATGTTTTTTAGGATTTCAAGGGGCTTGAAAAATGTACTCAGGGAAAAAATAGACGATCACAAATGAAAATAACTTGTATATACATGCAGGTACACATAGATATCTGTGTGAAGAAATATGAGATGCTACTTTTTCTATTGTTTGTTTATTAAAATGAAAGAAAATGAGCTGTATTTTGCTTTATCAATAAGATGTCTCTCATGTAAATATTAATGTGGCAAGGAGGAAAGAAGAAAAGAAAAGAAAGGAAATAAGCATTTATGTAAGGCCTTCTATGTTCCAGGAACAAATCTGAGGGCTTTTTACAAATATTACTCATTTGATCTTCCTAACAATCCTGTGATGTCAGGGTTATTATTACCCTTAATTCACAGTTGAGGAAACTGAGGCAAACAGAGATATGTGCTTTTTGCTTTATTTTTTCCTCTGTCCTCCTTCCCCAAAACTACAATTAAGCATGAAAATATTTATACCAATATATTTACATGTATGTATGCATTTATTTATAAGCAACATAGATAAATAATGAATCATGCCCACAATTGAATGGAAAGCATGGAGGAATTTAGATTTTATTTAGAAAACTGCATAGTGCTTTCAGCAATCCCATAAAAACTCCTGGCTATAAAAGGCCACATTTTTAACACCAGTATTCTCAGAGTGTTATTATTTGTTGGTGAATCATAGAATACTGTGATCTTTGAAGAGTTAAAATTGTAGTTGTTACAAAAAGCCATCGAAGGGTAGAAAGCTATACAGTGGGTATAAATAGGCTGAAACATGATATTGATGATGATGTGCACTGGACAAATGGCCTAAAAAACTTCACTAAGAATCAGACAAGGAGGTAAATACATTCCTTAGTGAAAATGGGTAACCTCGAAATTTTGCCTAGGTATGTACAAACATATGAAAAGAACAAGAGACCTCCAGCATGTCAGGTGAATTCTTTGTGGCAGATTTATGAAAAGATATGGACATGAATCATATAGGATTATAAAGAATGGAGAACATTTTATGTGTGACAGTAAAGGGCATCCCCATAAAGATGAGAATGTGCCAAACAATTTTTGTAATACAATTCTTCCTAGATTTGTCCTTCAGTCCAATTTTGGATCCATCTCAGGGGTGCTCAACAGAGTAATAAAAATCCATTAACAGAACTCTGTCCCACTGAATCTCTCAGATATACCTCTAGCTGCTCAGAAGTCACTCAAAAGCTGAAGGGGCTTAAACATTCAGTACTGTTAGTGGCAAGGGCCAACCCAGGATTTATTGCAAGTCTCAGTTCATTACAGAAGACATGGAACTGTCTTCTTTCCTCTAAGATAGAAAAATGTGAGAATTTTTTTAATTGATTCTGGGTGTGAGTGATTATGTGTGTGTGTATGTGTATATGTATATGTTTAATAAGGCACATTTTAGTAATTTAATAATGGGGAAATGGTGCATAATGGATGCTGATGGATGATTAGTATTTCTTTGGGCCTAAATATTTTGGTAAAATCCCAATTTTTCTTTTTTTTTAAATTTTATTTTATTTAATAATAACTTTGTATTGACAGAATCCATGCCAGGGTAATTTTTTACAACATTATCCCTTGCACTCGCTTATGTTTCGTTTTTTCCCCTCCCTCCCTCCAACCCCCCCCAAGATGGCAAGCAGTCCTATATATGTTAAATATATTGCAGTATATCCTAGATATAATACATATTTGCAAAACCAAACAGTTCTCCTGTTGCACAGGGAGAATTGGATTCAGAAGGTAAAAATAACTCGGGAAGAAAAATCAAAAATGCAAATAGTTCACATTCGTTTCCCAGTGTTCCTTCTTTGGGTGTAGCTGTTTCTGTCCATCATTTATCCATTGAAACTCAGTTATGTCTTTTTGTCATAGAAATCCACTTCCATCAGAATACATCCTCATACATACAATATTGTTGTCGAAGTGTATAATGATTTCCTGGTTCTGCTCATCTCACTTAGCATCAGTCCATGTAGGTCTCTCCAAGCCTCTCTGTATTTATCCTGTTGGTCATTTCTTACAGAACAATAATATTCCATAACATTCATATACCACAATTTACCCAGCCATTCTCCAATTGATGGGCATCCATTCATTTTCCAGTTTCTAGCCACTACAAACAGGGCTGCTACAAACATTTTGGCATATACAGGTCCCTTTCCTTTTTTTAGTATCTCTTTAATCCCAATTTTTCTGACAGACATTATAATACATTTTGTTTCTAATAGAATATAAAAAAACTATTTTAACTGGTTGGATATTGACAGACTGAAGATTACCTTTTAGATAAAAAAAATAACATGAGAACTTTACAGTACTTGACGTCAGGAGACATACAGGTTCAAATCCTACCTTTTATATTTAATAAGTATATAGCCATGGATATATCAGCTCTCTAAGATTTAGTTTCTTTTTTTGTGAAAGGGGGGTAGGATCAAATGAGACAACATATGTAACAATAGCTTGAGGTAATAAAATCTTTGGCTGCTGAGGAAAGACAATTACTCCCTTTGGCTGACTCCAACGGTTGTGGGAACTGAGCACCTCTTTCCCAATTCCTCCCTTCACACATTCTTCACTAGACAGGGGCGGAAAAGAGGGTTATTGAAACTGTAAGAATAACCAATTATAGAGATTTGCTAGAGGACCTTGCTTTGAAGGAGTTTCCTCCTAGTATAAATTAATGAAACATCCTCCTATCACTTAATCCTGCTTTAGCAAGGCTTGGACTTTGCCCAGGGTGATAGATACAAATTTGTTTATTCTCTGCTATGTTCTGGGAAGTTTTAACAATACTTATCATTAACTTTGGCCCATTTGAGCCTCAAATTGGGGTAGAAGCAAAATTTAGTGACTTAGAAACATTTTCTTCTATCTCTTGTTGCTGCCCTAAAACCTATTCCCTTATCCAACCCAAACAAATGGAACATATATAGACCAATAGTACTTTGAGTTAATCACCATTTTAATCATAATATTAGTGTATGGTGACTAGATGAACACCAATGTAAATGTAAACTTTAAAGATAAATTTTTGAATATATATACTCCTTTTGATATATAGGTGAGAACAAGGAGAGTGAAATTGTTACTTATTTTTCTTGGCAGAGTGCTATACTATATCCTGAATTATTTTGGGGTGCCACATTTTAGAAAGAGAATTTTTATAAACTAGAGTAAGAGGATGACAACCAGAAATATGAGATTCTTAGTAACAGTGCCCAAAATAAAAAAGAATTAGTGGAAAAAATCTAAAGATGTTAAGTTCAGAGAAGAAAATACTTAGGGGACTCATAGAATCATAGATTTAGAACTTGAAGAGGACTTAGAGATCTTTGACCCCAACCTCTCCTTATTCTAGTAATAAAGAAACAGAAGGCAAGAGAAGTATTTCTGCTTCCACATCTTGCACTCTACCTATCACACTATAAGGCCTATCAGGGGACTGAGGAGTCAGCATCGGAGGGGATATTATGATAACTCTCTTTAATTACTTTGGAAATTATCTTATAGAAGAAAGACTATATCTATTTTGCTTGTTTAAAATTGAAACCTATGTAAAGCAGCCCTGTTAAGAGATCTTTATACAAAGACTAGATAACATATCTTGGGGATGTTATATGGAAAGATTTTGGTCAGGTGCTGATTGGACTTAAGCTTCCCCCCCCCCCCCCAAATCTAAATGACTACCTATCAGATATAATGGATAGAAAATTAACCTCAGAGTTGGAAAACCTGGGATTAGTTTCTATCTCACATACTTACTGGGTATGAGATTATTCAACTTCTTAGGTTCTCAGGTAACTCTAAAGAATTTAAGTTGCAGACAGTCATTGGTAATGAGACTTTCCCCAAATCAATGAAATTACCAATACCTTCTGAAATTCTGTAATCTATGATAAATTAGTACTATGGTAAAAATCAGTACATTCTTACTCCAGGGAAATTTAAAAAATAGATCAATAGAATAAAATCTTTTAAAGGGCTATTGTAATGCGGGAGCCACCTGACAGTGGCTGCTGGAGATCCAACCCAGACCTGCATAATGGATTTCCTCGTGTGAGAGGATGATACAAGGAGACTGAGAGGCAATTGCTATTTTCTGACCTCCCTACTGAGAGGCAGTTGCATTGTTTGACCTCTCTCCTCTTTCCCCTGCCTCCAATTTATTTCATTCCAGTCCACAAGCAATATCTGTGTCAGTAGAGTCTGCCCTGCAATTCCCTCAAGTTTCACAATCCACAGCTATGGAGGCTCTCAGAGAATTGACCTGTCTTTTCACTCAGCCATGGTCCTTAACAAGGGGCTATATGATTTAGCTATCTTCTGAAAGGGATGTGGGAGACGAATTCATGTACAAGAAAGACAAAAAATATTTTGGAACCAACAAAATCCAGGCATGAAGGAAGCAATTCTAGCTGAAATTATTCTAGCTTAGGGTATCCATTGGTTGGTTGTTGTCCTTTGTTCTTGAAGAGGACCAAAATAACATCACTATGTTAGATTTAAGTTATGGTATGTCTGACTATGGCTGATCAAACCAATATGAGCTTGAAGTACTCTGCCACAAGTTGGTGATGAATAATCCATATGAACATTTAGGGTGAGTTTCTAAATTTGTGCATATTGTGTTTTTTTTTTAACTACTTCAATTCTTTTTTATTCAGTGAGTACAGCACACCATTATGGATGGTCCTTGCCAGTGTCTCCCTTGTCTCACAGTCAATTCAAAGTTCTTCAAAGAGACCTTGAGAGATGATCTGTTGAGGAAGATCCAGAGAGTTAGAAAATGAGAGCTGATCTAGGAGTTAAGGTTCAGGCTAAACACTTCATTTTTTATAAACAATATTCATATACAAGCCTCATCTTTTTCCATTGGTACTTCCATAATATTCCATATTTTTCAGAAAAGGATCTTGATCCCAGGATTTCTTAGAGGAAAAAAGTAAATATGAGACATGTTTCTTGCTTTCCATTAGCTGACAATGAAGCTGAAGAGACAAAACAATTAAATAACAGTCAATGCAAAACAGGATATGACTAAGTTTAAAAATTGTAAACATTTAATAAACATTTCCTAATGCCTATTATGTGCCAGGCACTATGCTTATTATTGGGAATACAAATATGAAGTGACTGCCCTCAAGAAGCTTACAATCCAATGAGAGACTGTAATGACATATAAAAGATAGTTAAAAGAGAGAGAGATTGGCAGAGAAGGTTCTCTATCTTGGAGAGTTGATGGAGAAATCAATCATAGAAATCCCAAAGCAGTGCAGTCAGATGAGAAATAAGGACATGTCTGAGTTGAGGTTTCTCCTTTAATACAGTCATGGATCCTTCCTGCTGAGAGGCATCTACTGATAAGGTAGAACATCAAGGCTTGAGTTCTTATAAAATAGTGAAGTTATCCCAAGAATGAGCCACAACATACACAAAAGGAAGTTGAAAAGGGAAAGATTTGGAGAAAGGGAGAAGGCAGAGAGGTCATCAGGGAAGTCCCAAGGTATTGCAGTAAGGAAGACAAAAAATGTTGTGCAGATCCGGAAATCAAGGCTTAGCACACACACATACACACACACACATACACAAATCAATGTAGCTTCCTTCACGGAGAAGTTACAATTTAGCTTTAAGTGGAAAGATGCTGGAAATACATTTGAGAAGCTATGAATAAATATTTCAGGAGTAAATATACCTCATATTTACTGTACAATAAGAATTTAAGCACTAAGTACTTTGGTGGGCACTGACTGTAAAGAAGTCAAAAAACAGAATATTTCCTGCTTTCAAAGAGCTTTTTTATCCTATCAAAATATTAGAAAATTAGAGATGGAAGTATCCTGGGGCTCAACTAATCCTATAGTCCCATTCTATAAACGAGAAAATTGAGCTCTAGAGAGCCTGTGTCTCTAAGTGGGCAAAACTGCTATCAGTGTCTATCAGTAGCAGTGAAATGACTATGATTTCATTAAGGTTAGGACTGAAATGATTTTCCTAAGTGGGAAAAATTAAGGAAGAGAAAGAAACCTTTGGAAGAATGAGGGAGATAGGCTAAGATCAAATAGGAGCAGCAAACAAGTAAAGAAAGCAAAGGGAAAGAGCAAATATTCAAAGAATATTTAGTCCATGTCCAAGAGTTACATGAAATGACTAATGATGAATGCAACAAGAATTTTAAAAAGACCATGTAAATGAGGAAGCTGAGCAGAGAGTGATCAAGTGTAAGCAAAGGGGTGCCTGCAAGGTATAAAACATTAGGCATAGAAAAGATTAAGAAGGATTACAGAATACATTTAGAGAATACACAAAAACCCAAGAAAATCAAAGGTGGGAAATGAAGAGAAGATTGTATAAGAAGGAAGAAAAGCTGCAGAAATAAAATATATGTATGAAAGGCATAGGTATTTCTCAAAGAGAGCAAAGGTAGCTACTGAGAAAAGAAGCAAGAATTTTTGAAAAATAATTAAATTACTTCGTTTAATACACTTTTTAACCAGACTGAATGCAGAAGGGAACATATAGTTCCATGAAGAAATATTGCAGAAAATCAGGCCCAGACTAGATGAGGATTGAGAAATTGGGAAACCTCTCAAGGATCATCTGGGAAAACTGGAAATGGTTATGTAAGAGGCCTGTTAAGTTTTGACAATACTGAGCTCTGTGGGTAGGTCTAATCTACACTGTACCAGTTAGGCAACTTCCAAAAATTAGTACCTCCAGCAACCACTCTGATTCTAATCAATGTCTCAAACACTAAAGCAATTAGACCTTCCTATTCCAAATAAAGATAGGTCAGCTTCCCAGCCCTTGGGGACTTATTGAATAACTTTACATACCTAACTAAGCATTAAAGAAAACCAGATCTCATTGTTCCAAACTTTTAGAGTCTACATTTTAGAGGGAATCATCATGGTGCTGTGAAAAGATTGTTAAATTTGAAAGCAAAAAACTCAGGTTCTAATCCCAACCATGTTACTTTAAGATTTTGTCAAGTGATTTAACTCACCTAAATCTCCAAAATTATAGTATAGAACCATGGTTTAGAGTCAGAAGACTCAAAAAAGCTAATAGTCCCATTATTAATTAATTAATAATCCCATAATTAATTGGTAATTTTATTAAAGAGTTTTTGATAGAGTACTTTCCAAATCTATTACTGTCCATTTTATATTTCTGAATATGTACAATATTACTAATATTGTAGAGGCAGCATTGTTTTAAATGTACTCTTCCCACTGAACTTTGATTTTAAGATTTCAATGAACCTCTTGACATACATAGTCACAGCTTTCTTGGTATACTGTTTTCCTCAATGGAACCCAAAATATTTGTAAATATTGCCTTCCTCTAACGGCTCAATTTGACGTGGATACAAGTTTGAAGCCCTTAGTTTCTATTTATCCAGGGTATAAATTATAAATCATACACTTATTGAGTCCAAATGACATTTTGATTCCACTGGAGAAAGATTCCATGAGAAAAAGGTGTTTAATCTATTTTTCAGTGGAACCATGCAGCTTAACGTTATCCATAAGCATTAGGTAATTAATAAAACATTTTTATATTACTACTACTATAGAAAAACATTTTTTTCATTTTATTCAGTTGAGTTCAAATAGAAAGAGATCTGGGACAGGTCGTCATCTTGCTGTTAGTTATATTTTTATTTAATATTCATTGTTGTACTGACTATAGTATAGGTGCTAAAATAATTGCTTTTTATAGTTGAAAAAAAGTATTAGAATGTGAATTCTGTAGGATCACTGAGATCAAAACTAAATGGAAAGAGCACATTTAGTACAATTAACATTTACTTTATATTGGTCTTAATATACTCTTAAAATTATAAAGTGGACCATGTCTTAACTCAAAATGAACCCAAATCAACATTACATTGATAAATCAGTGTCAAATGCATGCTGATGTCATAGAAATAGATGGCTTTAAAATGGAAATTCAGAGTAATATCATAACTAACAGAAATTACAGAAAGGTTTTTCTTAATGAGCCTAGCCTTACGATCAATAAGGATTATGTAAAGAAATGGTAGAAACTGTGCAACATTTGTACTGTAGAATTTCAAAATTTCAGCATCTACCAAATACATAACAAGATGCAACTTGGTGGCTAGGATTAAATGACCGGAATCTATCTTTCATGGACTAATAGATGACAAATCACATTACTATGAATAGAGTCCTCAAAGTATCTGAGAATTAGATAGGCCTAGAGCATCATCACAGAATAAACTGTTTCTCATTATTGTCCAGATATATACTGATCTATAAACTTTTAAGAATAATGTTTTTAATAGATGTTGTCATGCCAAATACTCATAATTTCCCAGTTATGTGGAATGAAAAGTCTTCAAAATATTGAGCCTTATGCTTATGTAATCCACATGGCAGCAGGGTTAGGCTCACATTATCCCTAGCATTCTATTTGCTCCTAAAGTTGTTTGGAAAATTCTTTCAATAAACCTAGACAAGGTGAGCTAATAATCCCACTATTTTATTCAGTTACAGAAAGCATCTATTTTATCCACTATCTATACTATCCTATAATATAGCATATATTTAGTTGCATAGTATTAAAAATAATAACAGAATAGCAAATTGTTCTAAAGCTGTTTTTTTTTAATCTCAATTCCACCACATTAGATGAGAACAAGATAGGCAAAAATATTATAATTGTAATAGTAATTAGGCTTTCAGGGAACCTGTGGAAAATTCTAACATTTTCATTCAACTACAAAAGATTAATTTTATCCTTTTCTCAATAGTTCCTCAAACACTAAAGATAATGGAACATTGAAGATGAGAATGAGAAGAGTTAATAATAATAATAATACACTATAATATAAAAAAAAAATTTGGAACCACCTCTATTTATGTCCTGTGTTTCATTCTTTTAGTCCCATTCTAACTGCCTCCATCAAGACCTGGTATCCCATAAAATTCTGAAGGATTGATTTAAATATTATTAATTAAAGATATTGTAATACAGTCTAATATTTATCCTAAGGAAATGAAACTGGCTTCAGGCTTATGAACTATCAATATTTTTATTAGTATTCTGTTTATTTCTATTTCCTTAAGAACATAATTCTGCTTAGCAAAAATGTAGCATGTGGCACTTGGAAAAATATCTTCTAAATCTGGACCTAATACTGAATTTTAAAAATAAAATCAATGGTCAACAAGCAGGAGGAGTTTATTTTTGCTTTTGCATAGTGTTTTAGACAGATTAGCTGTTTATGTAATAGTTATGCTTTAAGAGTTATAGTTATGGATCTTTTAAAAGCCTTTTCCCCCTTCTCCTTTTTAGAGATGTATGTGGGAGTGTAGGAGTGGTTCTTGTAATGATCTTGATAGCCCTGTAATAAGCAGTTGTGCTCTTTGAAGGTAATAAACTACTGTCTATATTTTCATGTGTCACTGAAAAAGGTCTGTTAACATATTTCTAAGCAATTAATTATTAATTTATTTCTATAATAGTGTATGATTGCTTGTTGTGTTTCTCTTCTGTTTTGAACTCTAAATACAGCCAGGCACCTGTGAATTTGATGGAAACCCTCTTGAACTAAGAACCAGAGGACAGTGAGTCAAGTAGTTAGTCCTATCTCTGCCATGTTAGGATTAATGTATCATATGGTTTTGACTAGGGTCATTTAATTTAGTTCTCTGGGCACAGTGTCTTCAGCTGTCAAATGAGGAAGCTGAATTATATGATTTCTATGGTAAATCTCTTTTAGCTCTAAGATTGTCATTCGATGTCTATATGAGTTCTACAATTCTACAAAAAAAAAAAATTCATGTCTTAGATAAATTCTACCACTGACAAGATTGTTTTGGTAATTCTTGTTACTAAAATCAAAACTCTTTAAGCTAGTGATTTCTAAACTTTATGAAGTGACCATTTTTTTTTTTTACAAAAAGTCACATACACCAATACTACATAAAAAAATTTATGAATGACCATTTCCTTTTCTGACAAAAATGTCATACACCAACACTTCACAGGACAATCTACATAAATAATTTTTTCAGCTCATATTTTATTCAAATAAAATAATTTATAATAATTTTATAACATGCAAAACTTAATGTTTAATGAAACTACTTGTACATAATGATGAAAGTATTAGTAATTTTTATATTTTAAACTTGTAAAATAGTCATAATAATAATTGTGATAGATGAGCTTGGTGTTTAGTGTCACTATTTCTTAAAACACAGTGTTCTTGATGTTGTTGCTATCCCCTCATAATTCTTTTTTAATCACAAATTAAAATAAATGATTTTTTCCTTAAAATTTCTACTATAAAAATCCCCATTTCATACAAATAGGATGTGATTTATGGTAATAAAATTTGTATTGCTTAGTTTGATAAATGAGAAAGCTCTTTATTCAACCATTGACAAAATATATTTTTCAAGTTTGTTTCAATAAACTATCATAAGATAAATCTAATAATCATCTTGTTCAGATAGAGTAAGACTAAATGTATCATATTTATCTATCACAAGTAGTCTCATTGTCCTTGAGAAACATCAAAAATATTATTTTGTAAATTTATTATTCATAGCTATTTTCTTCTTCATAAATATAATCATTTTACTTTTCTGATTCAGAATCTGAACTTTATTTATTTATAGTCTTTTAAAAAATTCATCAGGTACATGTTTTAGGGAGAAATCGCTATAAAATGAATTTGCTTTATCTTTATCATTATCATTAAGAAAAAGAACAATTTCTTTTTTATCTCAAATGACCTTCAAAGTAGTTTGACAGAAGAAAGTTGATATCTCAAAATAAGAAAGAAATGCCCTATATTCTTCCCATAGTGTCACTTTTGCAAAGAGCCTTTTTCTGATTGTTGTTTTATAACTTTTTTCCTGCCTAAATCATTCTTAAAAGCAGTATTTTGTGATGTCTAGAAAGCCAGGGTCAGTCAGGTAGATCTGGATTGAAGTCCTAGGTCTGTGACACTATGAAATAATCTAACCTTTCAATTCTGCAAGCAACTAACTCTTAGAGCTTATAAACTGTAGAATGAATGATAATCTATATTGGTAGAAAAAACTTTCTATACCAAATGAAACCACAGGTTCAGATAAAACCAAATAAAAAAATCTTGCAATACTATGTCATGCAAATGATCTTTATGTTATCATAAATGTAGTTTGTTTTAAAGCTTTTTATTTTCAAAATATATGCTTAGATAGTTTTCAACATTCACCCTTGCAAAACTTTTTGTGTTCCAAATTTTTTTCTTCCTGCCTTCTCCTTATCCCCTCCCTTAGAAGGCAAGTGATCCAATATAGGTTAAACATGTACAATTCTTCTATACATATTTCCACAATTATGCTGCTCAACAAAAATCAGATCAAAAAGGTAAAAATGAGAAAAAAAACCAAAAAGCAAAAAAACAAAAAAAAGGTGAGAATACTAAGTTGTGATCTACACTCAGTAGCCACAGTCCTCTATTTAGGTGCATATAGCTCTCTCCATCATGAGAATATTGGAAACGGCCTGAATCACCTCACTGTTGAAAAGAGCCATGTCCATCAGAATTAATTATCACATAATCTTGTTGCTGTGTACAATGTTCTCTTAGTTCTACTCACTTCACTTAGCATCAGTTCATGTAAGTCTATCCAGGCCTTTCTGAAATCATTCTGTTAAATCATTTCTTACAGAACAATAATATTCCATAATATTCATATACCACAATTTATTCAGTCATTCTCCAATTGATGGGCATCCACTCAGTTTCCAATTCCTTGCCACTTCAAAAAGGGCTGCTACAAACATTTTTGCACATGTGGTTCCTTTCCCCTTTTTTATGATCTCTTTGGGATACAAGCCCAGTAGAGACACTGCTGGATCAAAGGACACAGTTTGATAGCCCTTTGGACAGAGTTACACATTGTTCTCCAGAATGGCTGAATCTGTTCACAATTCCACCAACAATGTATTAGTGTCCCAGTTTTCCATATCTCCTTTAACATTTATCTTTTCCTGTCATCTTAGCCAATCTGACAGGTATATAGTGGTACTTTGGAGTTGTCTTAATTTGAATTTCTCTGATCCATAGTAATTTAGAGTACCTTTTCATATGACTAAAAATGGTAATTAATTTATTTAATTTCTGTCCTTTGACCCTTTCTCAATTGTATATTTTGGAAATGAGGCCTTTATCAGAACCCTTGGATGTAAAATCTTTTCCCAGTTTACTGCTTCCCAACTAATGTTGTCTGGATTGGGTTATTTGGTCCAAATTTTTTTTAACTTAATATAATCAAAAGTATCCATTTTGTACTCTATAATGTACTTTAGTTCAGAGGTAGTCTTTGCAAAAAAAAGGTTTTGCCACTTTCCCTTAAAAATTATTTTATCTTGTCAATGTATTCTGCATGTAGTTCCAGGATTTATTTATGATAATCACAGACAAGGAATTCCAACAAAGCCAACACACAGGCCTTCCTCATCCTCCAACATCAGTCCTTATGAATAGCAATGATAAATATTTTGGATATGGACTTCTAATTTTGTGTATCTATAACTCTACTGCCTAAAACTATGTAGCAGAAGCAGTGCTACGTAGTGGCTAGAGAACCAGCCTCTGATTCAAGAAGACCTGGATTCAAGTTTTGCCTCTGACTCATATTAGCTGTGTGACTCAAGACTATTATTTTACCTTTTAGTTCCCTGTGGAAACTCTAAGACTTTAACTTGTAAAGCAGAAGCTGAGCTGTATTACTAGAAGGAATTTCTTCATGTGAAGACATATATATCATATTTTATGACTACATCATGAAACTACAGGTTAGACTTTTAAAAACTTATCTATCATCTGCGCTTGTAGTTGTAAAGTGAAGGTCTGACTTAGTACCTCAGATCATCTGGTACCAGCTGAAGTCTCTCCATAGAGCTCCTGGCTTGGTCTGCTTCAAATACTACTCATTCTTGTCCTTCTTGGTCTTTGTAAGCTTTTCTACAAACAGGGTTTTTAATTTTGTTCTGCACACAGGAATTATGGAGGTATATTAGAGAGATATCTAGTCTTTTTTCTCAGTCATTTGATTGTGTTGAAGGGAGTTCTCTTACTTCTATAAATTCTCAGTGAGCTTTCCTCCTATCCAGGCAAAAAGAAAAAGAAAAAAAGAGCAAAAGAGGTACATGCATCCCAGCTTGGGACCCACAGGCAGTGCCCATAAAATTATTAAGTCTTTTAAAATTTTCATAATACTGATTAAAATGTGTCTTTGGAGTGATTTGGTGAACTATTTTTATGTTTTCATGCATATTGGATTTAAGAATATAGCCTAATAGAACATACTTTTAGTATTCATAGTCCATTGAATAGAAAAATATAACAAAATAGCTTCTAAGTGGAATGAAAGCAATTCCTGACACTAACCTTTGGATCCCTCATGGTATCTGTTTGCCAGGACATAGTGATCTCTATATAAGCATATCAAGAGAATATGAAAGAGTTCAGATATCAGGAATAGGATTGTCATTGACTTTGTAACAGTGTTTTCATTGTCTGGAGACCTCAAAAATCTTGTAATACAGCCCAGGACCTAAAAAAATCCACAGGAACATTAACAGTACAAAACAACATAGAGATACTCAGGACAATTGTCTCCATTCATGAATACCAGCACCCTTCTATCTCCATTCCCCAAAACAAACTCCAGTCCCACTTAAAGATACATTACTTCATCAGGTTGTCTTCTTACGGTACTTTTATGTGGTTTTTCTCTTGTCAATATAATCAACTCTGTCAAAATATATAAAGCAATTTAAGAATGCAAATCCAGAGGTTCTGAACATTCTTAATTTTATCTTAGATTAGGTAGTCCCAAAATGTGAAAGATCTTAATGCCCTTAATCTTAATACAACTTTTAGTAGAAACGAAATGGAGAGTGAAATCTTGATACTGCCACATTACTCTTGACTTTTGCCAAAAACAAAATATTCTCTGTTCCACCAGAGTATATCTTTCCCCCTTTATAAAGATATACAGAGGCCACTGACCAGATGAGAGAATTGCTACTTCTTTACTTTCAATGATTGGCTCTAAATATTTTAGCCCATATGTGCTTTACAGAGATTGTTATATGAGGACATATGTTAAGCAGATGCAGAATTGTGTATATTTCATTTTAGGAGGAGATTCTCATTACTACTAGCCAGAGCACAAAAGGACTGCACATGACTCAAATGTGCAAACGACTCAAATAACAAAATTTCTTCTTTATTGGAAAGAAAAGTGGAGGGGGAGGAAGAATTGCCCAGATAGACATAATAAAATTCGTAAAATGCTTTACAAAATAAAAAGTGGCACCAAAAGAATCCAATGAAAATGTCATGTCCTGTTTGAATTTTGATTCTTTCTTCTTTTATGTGACTTTCTTTTCTATCCTCAGTTTCTTCTTCTGTAAAATGGATAATAAATAGTACTTATCTCATTGGATTTTGGGAGGGTCAAGAAAGATTATGTTTAACTCCTCCCCCCAGAACTGTTACCATGGAGACTCAATAGATTATTGGGGTTTTTCTGCACACAGATGTGTATGCATTAACAAGGGGATACCCATATTTTAGGAGATTTTTTTGTGCATGGATGTGTATGCATAATGAGTTCCCCATAATATTTTACACTAAGGGAACTTCCTTCTGAAGAGAAGTACATCGCTGAGATAGAGAAGAGAAAGAAGCTCAGCCAGCAACCTGGTACTTGTTTCTCCTAGAAAGCTCAGCAGGGATCTTCAGATGGACACACTGACTCTCATGTCTTTGAAAGTAGGGAATAGTGGAAGAGAAGCCAGGAGTAGAATAATAGTGTTAAGATGATGGATGAATCAGTGAGTTCCACCTGGTATATAGAGAACAGATTGGGCCTATCTAGTAGATTGGGATTAATTAAATTCTTGGAAATCATATCCATAGGATCCAGGCACTTCTCATTTATCGGTCCAATCACTTTCTTCCTAATTGCCGCTCTGAGCAGTGAGGAGAAAAGACATTCCATCCATAGTAGCTGTGTCTCTTATCCTAGTCTGTTATGCTGCATGTTGAATGCTTGTTTATAGTCCTATGTTATTTGAAATTGTTATGAAAGTATTTAACTATTTTAATACAAAGCAAAAAATATAAAATTTCAAAACTGAGATGAGGGAATCTAACCCAAACAACAGAGTAGACTTTCCTTAGATCAGCCTGTGTTTGGAATGAATTCTTGATTAAAGAAATGTTTTTTCTAGTTTTAAAAATCTCTTGAGACTGTTTATGATTTGTACTTACATTTGAACCCAGACATTCAATAAGGAAATGAGCCAGTAGCAGTGAGAGGGTCTAAGTTAATGTTTTTTTTTTTGTTTGTTTGTTTGTTTTTTGTTTTTCTGCTAAGTACACTAATAAGACTGCTTTTCCTAACCTCTCATCTATCTTGTTCCTGCCCAATGTGGTTTCATGTGTAAAACACTCCAAACTTAAAAGTTCTGTATAAAAGTTTGTTATTATTTGTAGCATCAGTTCTCTTTACTAGATTTAACAATTAGGTACTAAAAAGAATCTAAGTACCCCTCTGACAATTTTGATGCTCTTTTAGTAGATAGTCTTTTGAGTTTCTGTGTATTAAAAAAAAAAAAGAAAGGAAAAAAAGGAAAGAAAAAGGCTAGTCTTCTGGTGATGAATCTCCCAGCACTTAATCTGGACCTTGTTGTATGTAGACCTTTGCCAGATCCATATAGTCAATCAGAACATATGCTTTCCCTATCACTTAAAAATCCTTGAGTCACATCCATATCATAATGATGTATCTAAATAAGTCTTAAATGGAGGTGCTAGATTTTAATAAGTTTACCGAGTCCAAGTGATGGGATTCTAATTATTTCCCCAGCCCTAAACCCCACAGAAATCCTTAATCATGGGTCTTACTAGAGCAACAAGCAGGTCAATATCTAACCCCAACACTAGAATACATCTTTTCATATTCTTTATGATGAGAATACTGGATTCATTCAGGAGACCTGAGTTATTGTACCAGCTCTACCACTAATCAGTTTATTTTCAGAATCAGTAAGTGTTATACAAATAATTGTTAAATGTCAGAAAATGTCAGGAGATTGAAGTCTTCATTAAAGTTTCTACATGAAAGACTAGGGTAGTTCAGGATAGGTAGTCACTTGTAATGATGCCAGTGGACTTGAACCACTAAAATGTTGCTGTTGAGTGGAAATTAAGCTGCAGTTGCAATTTGTGGGTCTTCATTCCTCTCCAGACAGTGAAGTTCAACCTTTTAAAAATAATATTTCATAGAATCTTTTTTACTTTTGACTTCACACATTGATTGTACCCTCTGTCCCTGTCTCTTCTTCCTCTGATTAGCTAGTTCCTCCCAGAACTTCTACTTAAAGAAAGATGCCCAAGTCAGGCATATTTTCATTTCTCTCCAGGCTGGATTCCTGACTTTCTGGAAACTTGGCTTTCTCTACTATGCCCCAGAAAGAACTGAAGCCCAAGAATAAAGTGTAGTCCACAACTGTCAGCCATGAAAAATCAGAAGAAACTTACTGTTAACGGGGAAAAAAAAAGTCCTGGCAGGCTCACTCTGTCTCCTCTATTTGGTCCCAGTTTCTTAATCTTTGCAGGGTTCAAAAGGAGTAATTGGCAAATGAGAAACTTCCACATTATTCTTGTTTCTTGTTACATCTAGAGGTTTCTGTGGTCAGAGAGCATATAAACCCTGCAGTTCTGTTCTGTATTTGGCTACGTGGCAGGACTAAGCTAAGGATCTTAAGATAGGGCTCTTGAGCTTATCTTAAAGGTGCCAGAGTTCAGTCCTTAAAGACTTGAGCATTAAGCACAGACAGCAGCTGGTGTTTCAAATTAAGCTATGTTAAAAGAAAAACCTAACCTAGACTTTGATTCATTTTGCATTAAGAAAAAAAAATCCCTAGTTAATTTGTCCTTGACATGAACACTGGAGTAACGTCCCTCTAGAATGTGTCTTCTTTAATTCTTAAGTTATCCCCCAAAGAGAAAGAAAATAATAAACAGAGACACCCTCAGAGAAAAGTATTCGACATTCAATTGGGCAGGATGAAAAGGATCAGCAATAAGGAAAATATATAGTTGCTAGAGTAAATAAACTAATTAACTGACAAGTGGTAGAGCAACATGCAGGATATATATGGAGATGAATTTAAGTTCTTTGTTTTGAAAGTGGCTTAAATCCCCTTAGGTATCAGGTGAGGAAAGAGGAAAAAAAAAAACATAAAACAACGTATCACACAACCCTTCAGCAAAGCTGTCAGACACTTTGGGTCTTTGGCTCTCAGAATGAAAGGTCACCCTGCTGCCTTTCCAAAATGCTAACAGTAATCATTCTTAGGCAGCGGCAGTCACTCTATTATCAGCTGAGCAAGGCCCCATTGTAGATGATTGACAAGGTTTCCACTTCCAGATATCTTCCATAACTGTGCTTAACAACTTGGGGCTTGCAGGCGATTGCTCTTGATGAAAATTCAGTGGGGTTCGAGGAGGATGAAAAGGCAGCAGTGGGGCTTCTTGTGGTGAATGTTAGCACAGCACTTGCCTGCAGACTCTTCTGCTTAGTAACGCAGCCTGAATTCTGAAGGCATGGGTTTTCTACATTGGACACTGACTGGCTCATAACTGTTTATTTTTCGCAAAGGCCCAAAGATTCCAGCATCTGACAAAGAGTAATATAGATAAGGTTCCTTAGGAGGGTAGTACTATCCTTTTCACCTTGAATGTTTCATAGAAGGAATGTTTTTTAAAGATCTAGAGATAAAGAAAACACTGAAGAGTAGGGGAGTTCATATCATTAGCAAGGGAATGTAATTAATTATTACATTTTGAGAAGCATGTTAGGAGGCTGGAGGTGTGGAGAGAGGAGGAAGAGAAAGAGAGAGAAACAGAAGCAGACAGACAAAAAGAGGTAGGCACATGGAGAGAGAAGAGAGAGAGAAAGAGAGAGAGACATAGAGAGATAGAAACAGATACAGAAAGAGACATAGAGACAGAGAAAGAGGAAGAGAAAGAGAAACAGAGAGACAAACACAGAGAGTCAGAGAGAATAGAAAGGAAGGGAGGGAGAGAGGGAGAAAGAGAGAGAGAGAGAGAGACAGAGAGAGAGAGAGAGACAGAGAGATGGACAGTCAGAGACAAAGAGACAGAGAAGAGAGAGGGAGGGAGGGAAGGAGAAAGAGAGAGATAGAGAGAAAGAAGAGGTAAGGAGAGAAAGAGAGGGGGATTGAGAGAGAGAGAGAGACAGACAGACAGACAGACATTCAAAGAATCAGAGATAGTATATGTGTGTGTGTCAAAAAGAATAAACTTTTATATCGGAGTTAAGAGACATGGTTAGAAATCTTGGCTCATCTACGGCTTTCTGACCTTGAATAAGTCATTTAGTATTTGACCTTTAGCTTAAGAAAATGAATAATATTATCTAAGCACTCTTCTGATGCTATATCCTCTTATCTTATCCTATAGACATAGATCTATAAAAGCAAGAAGCCAATGCTTGCTTACCCTGAGATAAAATGCATCACTGTATTTATATAAATACACATATACAATGTATTTATGTATAACATGTCCATCCATTCATATAGGCAGATATTTACTATACAACACACATGTATGTACATATATGTGCCACATGTGGCTGTTTGCATACATGTAGTGTTCATACACACATATATAGACACTCACATATATCTAAACACACATCTATATGTTTGTGTGTGTACAAATATAGTTGGTTCAGTCATTTCAGTATTATCTGACTCTTTGTGAACCCATTTAAGATTTTTTTGATATGGTGTGTTTTTCCATTTCCTTCTCCAACTCATTTTAGAGATGAGGAAACTGAGGAAATCAGAGTTAAGTGACTTGTTCAGGGTTACACAGCTAGTGTCTGAGGTAAAATTTGAATCCAGGTTTTTCTGGACTCCAAGTCTAGTTCCCTAATCACTATATCATACTGATTCTAAGATTATACTTTTAGGGAATTGCCCAGGTCACTAGGATGTTAAATGACTTGCTCAGAGTCATACAACCAGTAACTGGAAGAGAGGATTTGAATCCAAGTTTTCCTTGTTTGTAGGACAGTTCTTTGTCCATTACGTGATGCTTATGGGACGGTACCTTGACCTAATGGGATAAGGACACTTCATTTTGATGCATCACTCTTTAGTTCTGTGTATTTAAAAAAAAAACTTCACACATTTTGAAAAATAGCTTGGAATAACGTTTCCCTTCTTTCTACTATCAGCAGTGAGTTGCCCAGAAAAGATGTTCAAAAATGTTGAGATAGAAAAGAAAATGGAACAAAAATAAAAGATCAGTGGTGGAGAAATTCACTAAGGACCCTGCCCTCTGGAACTTGTTCAAGTAACTCAACTCTGACCTTGCCAACTCAAAGAACAAAACTATGGTAGCAGGGTTAAGACTCAAGGTCCCATTGAACAGCTGAGACAGTTCTGATGTTAGATTTTTTTTTCATTATTCTCCAGCATCTTAACCAACAGAAACAGCCAGTGGGATTCAAAGAGCACATCTCAAAATCTTCTTTAAATCCACAGTGAGAGTCTTATCTTTGCAGTTACTATAAGGTTTTTGTGTCTTTGATAACCAGGCTGGTGAAGGGTTGAATGATATGTTTTATATAGTGTGTTTTCCTATACTCAATATTATAATATGATAAAATATACTATACTATAACATAATTTATATTATATATACATAAATATAGTTTATATATATTATACATGCATAGTTCCATAGCTATATATAATGGCTTATATATTATATATCATATTATCATGTAATATAATAATATGATATATATATGTTTTTATACCTGCATGTAGATAGGTATATATACTTCACATTAATATGTATACATATATGCAACACATAGCAGCAAAATATATATATATATTATAAATGTATAATATGTATACACTTGTGTATACTCATACATATAAAATGACATTACATTTAATCATAGCTAACATACATTATATAGATCTATATTATATATATATATATATCATACATATACATGCATATATGCACACATTTGTATACAAATATGTTCTTTATGCCAATAAGGGCAAAGTTATCAGTCAGTCAACAATTGTTTTCTATGTGTTATTCATATGAGTAATAGTATAGCTTAAGATTCTGAAACTCATTGTGGAGTAAGCAGGAGAGGGTACTGGTAGATGGCTGGTCAGTGACAAGTACTGACTGAAGAAGTGGTGTCAAACTGAAATTGAAAAGGGGCTACCACTCATAAAGATCCCCAAAGATTATATATTGGCTTAATTTAAAAATATAATATCTATATTTTATTGTATTTTTATTTATTTTATTAAATATTTCCCAATTATATTTACATCTGGTTTGAGCAGTCGTTGGAAATATTGTAGGATATATGTAGTCCATGGATTATAAATTTGACACTAGAGGATGAGAAAGAAAAGCCTTCCCATTGCTTATCAGGAAGAGGTATATCTTAAGGTTTCTGGCACATTTAAGACTACATATGATAGTTATAGAACTCTTATTCTGAATTAATCTTTCTCCTAATCCCTTTCACTCTTCCCTCCCCTTTCTCTAATGTCTCTGTGTGGGTATGGGTGTGGTGGGGGAGTATGGTGAGGGTTAGGTAATCTTTGCCAACCCAGATAGAGTCATTAATTGGCCAGATTATAGGGAATAATGTTTCCAACTGTCTGAAATACTTCATTGGCACACTGATTTTGATGATATTGGAATTCTTTTCATTTGTGCACTTTGTAACTCAACAATGCCTTTTCATCCTGTCAAAATGTTATTCACACCATCCAATATATCCTCCACAGTGGTTCTACCCAATATGCTGGATGTTTTCTTGTAGGTCTTTTTTACAATCTGTAGATAACACTCAGGCTATCCATTTTTTTCTTTCGTTCTCCTTATGTGATCAGCTAGTTCCTTTTCAGTTCATACATTCTCTGGGTGATATTCCTTCTACCCTTTCTTAAACTTAGGTCATTTTTGGTAGTATGTTATAAACTAATACTGCTCACTATGATTCCATAGCTTTTGGTGCCAGATGCAATTAGGATTCCTTGGGAATTGTGGTCATCCATGATTTTTAGCCATGTGGCAAGGTGTTTAAAAATGATAAGATTTTCATGTTGGGGAGCAATTGGTGATAATTAAAATTGCTGCACAGTTTCCTGAGTACAATCGATTTCCTTCTCTTTTCCTTATAAATTCTGGACTTAAATCATCATTATGCAATACCAGTGTCTCTGCAAGAAGTATAACTACAAATCCAAATCAGGCAGAGCTTAAACTTTGCCAGCAAAGCCATGTAGAAGTTATAAAATATCTACGTGATGAATGTTTAGTAAGAGACTACTATGTAGCACTGTACTAGGCTCTTAGGAAGATAAAGATAAAATTGATGTGGTTTCTGCCCTTCAGAAGCTTATATTCTACTGGGAGCCCATAATGTAAAAAAAAAAAACAAAAAAACAAAACAACAACAACAACAACCAAAAAACAAAACCAAAAAACCCAGAAGAGTTTTAAAAACTATTTTATATACATTTATAATCTATCCTTTCAACTCCCTTTTCGCCAAGCAAACAGAAACAATAAGTGAAAATCTAAAAACAAATAAATAAAACATCTTATTATAAACACGGATAGTTCACATTCAAAAAATCCATATTGGTATTTCTCAAACCTTTGTTTCTCTCTATGTTTTGATTTCCTCACTTCGCTGGCAGGATGTAAGTGTTGTGTTTCTTCTACAAGTCTTCTGCATGTATAGTTTTATCATTTCATTGATCAGAGTTGTAAAGTCTTTTTAAATTATTTTTCTCTATATATTGCTGGATAATCTTTCTTCCTAGTTCTGCCTACTTTGTTTTGTATCACAGTGTCCTCTGAAACCATCCATTTTGTTCTTTCTTATGGCTGTTGCTTTTATACAAGGGGCTATTATAAATCTAAATCTAGTTCAGTGTTGGCAGTAAGGGAGAATCTAGAGACAGGATGTACATACAACCCTTGGGATGAGAGGAGGTATTATCCTTAGAGCACAGAATAAAATGGGAGATAGTAGTGGTGGTGGTAAGTATTCCTCCAGAATGCTGGTGAATAGTTTAGTAGTTTCAGAGTATTTTCAGACTAGTGAATTTGAAGTCAAAACAAGTAAGAAACCAAACTTTTGCTGTTGTTTATTTAAGACAGCTGGGCAATATGGTGCACAGAGCATTAGACTTGGAATCTGGAAGATCTGACAGCCTCAGACACATAGGCAAATTACTTAATCTCTTTTTGTCTCAGTTTTTTTTTTTTTAATGTGTAAAATGGAGATAATAATAGCACCCACCTCCCAAGGATTTTGTAAGGATAAAGCAAGTTAATATTAATAATTTAAAAATCTTAATTTTGTTGTCATTTCTATCACATACAACTCTTAGTAACTCTTTTTGAGGGTTTTCTTGATAAAGATACTGGGGTGGTTTGTCATTTCCTTCTCCAGATAATTTTACAGATCAAGTAACTGAGGCAAACAGGGTCAAAGTGGGGTCAAGTGATTTGCCCAAATTCACAGTTGATAAGTGTCTGAGGTCAGATTTGAACTCGGGAAAATAAGTCTTTTTGACTCCAGGCATGACACTTTATCCTTGGAAAACTTAAAGAGCTGTGTAAATACAAGCTGTTATTATTATCCTTATTGTTGCTTGACTTTTAGCAAGCCATTTAACCACAACTTGAGACCCCAAGTCCCTTCTCATTTTACAGATGGAGAATTTGAACTAAATGACTTCTAATGTCTATTCTAGTTTTAAAATCTCATGATCTTGTGATAAAGGTGATTCCAAGACTTAGAAAGCTCATCTTGATAAACCAATTTTATGTGTTTAAATATCTTACCGGAGGCAATGGAGATTGAAAATCCTTTAAAAGAATATCATTATTTTGTAATCATCATGAAATTATGCCCTAATTTGCAGAGTATTTTTGAGTTATAAAGCATTATACTTCATTTTATCTGATCACAGGTCCGTAAAGTAGGTAGATTCCTTATTATCCCCAGTTTGTTGAGGAAGAAACTGAAGCTGAAAGAGTTTAAATAATGTGATCAAAGCCAGGATGCAAAGCAACTCCCCATTCCAGTTCTTTTTCCTACTATAACATGTTATGGTATAAAATCAATTTCTTAAGGGTTTTTTTTTTCTTTGTTCTGAGAAGGTAAACCTTTCTCCCTTGATATTCTTTATGCAGTTTTATTTATATAATGCTAGGTTACAATTAACCTGGTCTTTAAGAGTAGGGAAGTGATATTTCTCAGTTCAAACAAACCTTGGGCTTTCTTACTTTTTTGACTTTTTAAAAAATATCAATCTCCTCTTCTTAAATTATTTTCCTCTCCCTATTTTCTTAAAAAAAAAAGATGTCTCTTTTAAACTAAACTTTTATTGCTATCTCACATTTCTTAAATTATCATAGTTAATCTAAATATTTGTATCCTTTCCCCCAGAGATTCAACCCATAATATTTTTAGAGGAAAAAAACAATCAGCACAACTCATCAATACCTTGATTAAATTGTATCTATTTAATGGAAACCTGCTTGATCTTTGCAATTTTATTATATTTACTTTTGTTTTCTTGGTGTCATTTTCTTCTTCAATTACATTGCTATAGTTACTGAGTTTATTGCTTTCATGGCTTTACATCAGTTCATGTAGATTTTTCAAGGCTTTTTTGTATTCACCATATAATCTTCTAGCACAGTAATTTTCCAATCACAATTTGTTTACTATTCCTCTATCTATGGACATCTACTTCCCCTCTTCTAATTCTTAGCTTTCACAAAAAGTGCTACCATAAATATTTTGGAGAATATGGGTGCTTTCTTCTTACTGATAGCTTCTGTGGGGTATAAACTTGGTAACAGAGCATCTGCTTCAAAGGGTTTGGGTGTTTTAGTCACATTATTTGCAAAATTTAAAATTGCTTTCCCAAATGGTTTTAATAGTTGTGATTTATGTTTATTATTTTCCTAATGTTAAACAATTCCTGTTTACCTATGTCGGGGTCTGGGCAAGTGATTCACAGAGTCATCTGAAAGAATCCAAGATTCAGGCTGTCTCCAAATCAAGTAAAGGCATTTATTGAGATTTATGTGCTCAGTGGGTGGGCTAAGTTCCCTGAAGGAGTCAGCAGTCTAATAAAGCAAGACAAGGATTTTTATAGAGTAAATGGGCTTATTATATCACAAGACATGTAAATTTTGAGGCTACAAGAGAAGTTTGCTAACCTGGAGAGGTGCTAAAGCCTTGATGGAGCTGCACATATAGTTACTCTGAATGCACACTGAAAAGCCCCCTAGGTGGAAGTAATAATGTATGGTCATGATATTATAACTATCATAAATTCATGCAAGGACTGCAAAGCAAAGAAAGTGTGCAAGTGCCATGTTGGGGAAAGACCCTTTGATGGTTTGCAGTGCAACATCCTACTCAACATCCTGTTGGTGCTACTCTCTTATTGGCTGATTTCTGTATTATGGTATGGCAGTCATCAAGTGACAACTAGGTGATGTGGTTACAGAGCATGCTGACCTCCTTGTTGCTGGTTAGGAAGGACTCAGGCTAAGGGTAACAACTAAAATCCCATTTGGTCCTAATAAAAAATTTCTCAAATAAATCATTATAGTTATTTGAAAGAATTTTCTTTAAAATTTTCCAGTCAATATATTTTTGACTCAATGATATCAGCTTATGGCTTTCTTGCTGTGTTTTATCTTTTTATGGTTTAAGTTTTTGAACTAAATTTGTCTATAATTGTTTTATAGGATTTTATAGATGGAAGTTATTTTCCTTAAGGATCGTTTTATGTGTGTCTTTTTGGTATATTGTTTCATCATTACATTTTTAAAATAATTAATTTTTTCCATTTTGTTCTTTGATCCCCTCATTATTTAGTATTTCTTAAGTTTCCATTTGGATCTATATCTTCTGTTTGTGATTTCCTGAATCACCTTGTGGTCTGTAAAGGATATATTAACTATTTTTGCCTTTTTACATTTGCTTGCATTATCTCTGTGAATTGGTTCATAGTCAATTTTTATAAAATTGTCATGAGGTATTGAGAAATATTTACTGTTCCATTTAGAAAATGCCATAAATCTTTTATTTCTAATTACTTCAGAATTCCGTTCATTTTCCCCTCTTGTTTATTATTCATTTATAACTATCCAAAACTTTTAGAGTTGTATTAAAATCTTCTCTTACTATTGTGTTACTGTCTATATCTTCTTGTAGCTTAAATTTATAAATATGAATGCTAAGGTATATGGAGTTCATTGTTGATATTTGGGCTCCATATTCCTTTCAAAATAATATAGTTTCCTTGTTTAATTCCCCTCTTCCCCTCATTTATTGAATGTTTGTTTTTGTTTTGTCAGATAGCATGATTGCAATGCCTGTTTTTTAGGATTCACTTGATCCTTCATACATTTTTTCATTCCTTCAGTTTTATTTTGCTAATGTGTTTGTTTTTTAAATTCATTTATTATAAGCAACAAATTGTAGTTTTATTTTCTTATCTAGTCTGTCACTTTTCAATATTTTTGGATTATCTAATCCTTTCGTATATAAAGTTATGAGAGTTTTATATTTTCATCTGTCTTTCTCTAATATTGAGGTTTAAAACATTTTTATTTTTTTCTTTTCTGCTATAAATATACACATTTCTTCATTTATCTTAATCTTTCCCCCTCTCTGTCAAGTAGACTTCCCCTTTTTCTATTCCCCTTCAATGAATCCTGATAATTATTTTTTAAATTTCATTTATTGGTCCTTCTTCTCCAAAAGGATTTATTTACTTTATTTTCTTTATTATCTGTCATGTAATTCTGCCTAATCCAAATTCTCATTCTCTGATTCCTGTCTATAACTTTCTGGTCTCTCTCTTTTCTCTGTATTCCTCATATAATCAAAACTTCTTAGACATTCATTTTTTGTTTTCTTTACTAGTTGGTTTCTATCTAGAATATACCCCACAAATTTCTACAGCAATACAGACTTAGGTCCTCTGACTTTAAACCTAAATCTCTTACTTTTGTCCTATATTCATTCTTCATCCACACTAAGATATGAAAGATATATACTACATATAATTGTTGGGGGCAAGGAATATACTTCTATGTTTCTTGAAGTTCCTCCAAATTAAAAATAAATCCACTCAATTAAAAGATGAAACAATTGAAATATTTTCCCATTGGTCAAAAAAAAACCCCAAAACAAAAGAAAAAATAAACCCCAAACTACACAACAAACCATAACAGCTTTGAAAGAAAAAAAATGTTATGCTTTTTGACTATGTTGTGCTTTTGGCACTGTTGTGAATATCCAAACATTATTCTATTGCTCAAAATAAAAGCATGACAGACTTGTACATACTCAGAGTTTATAAATGTTTTGTGGGGTTGAGAAGATATTAAATGCAGAATTGAGCTCTAGATGAAGAGTTATTAACCTGGCAACCATGAACATACATATATACATACACATACATACACACACATATGTATATATACTTGCTGATGTTTTAAATAGATGCTACTGGTCATTTTAAGGAAAACTCCATTTATTCCTAAACTTTCTAGTGTTTTTAATAGGAATGGGTACTGGATTTTGTCAAATGCTTTTTCTGTATCTATTGAGATAATCATATGATTTTTGTTAGTTTGGTTATTGATATAATCAATTATGCTAATGGTTTTCCTAATAATGAATCAGACTTGTAATCCTACTTGGTCATGGTGTATTATCCTGGGGATAACTTGCTGTAATCTGTTTGCTAATATTTTATGTAAGATTTTTACATCAATATTCATTAGGGAAATTGATCTATAATTTTTTTTTTCTGTTTTGACCCTACTTGATTTGAGTATCAGCAACCATATCTCCATTCAATAACAAAAGGAATTTGTTGTCTCCTTCTACCTCTATTTTCCCAAATAGCTTGCATAGTATTGAAATTAATTGTTCTTTAAATGTTTGGTAGAAATCTCATGTAAATCCATCTGACCCTGGAGATTTTTTTCTTGGGAAGTTGATTAATAACTTGTTCAATTTCTTTTTTCTAAAATGGGACTATTTAAGTAATTTATTTCCTCCTCTGTTAATCTGGGAAATTTATTGTAAATATTCATATATTTACCTTAGATTATCAGAGTTATTGATATAAACTTAGGCAAAATAGCTCCTAATTATTGCTCTAATTTCTTCTTCATTGGTGAAAAGTTTACCCTTTTCATTTTTGATACTAACAATTTGATTTTCCTCTTTCCTATTTCTAATCAAATAAACTAAAAGTTTATATATTTTGTTGGTTTTTTCATAAAACCAAGTCTTACTTTTATTAATTCAATAGTGTTTTACTTTCAATTTTATTAATCTCCCCTTTTATTTTCAGAATTTCATATTTACTACTTAATTGGTGATTTTAAATTTGTTCTTTTACTAGGTTTTTTAGTTGCATGCCCAATTCATTAATCTTCTCTTTCTCTATTTTATGAAAGTAAGCATCTAAAGATATAAAAGTTCCCCTAAGAACTGCTTTGGCTGCATTCTATAAATTGTTTTATGTTGTCTCATTATTGTCATTTTCTTGGATGAAATTATAGATTATGTCTATGATTTGTTGTTTCACCTACTCCTTCTTTAGGATTTATCTCATTTTCAATTAATTTTTGCTCTATTTTCTCCTGGCCTTTTATTGCATGTAATTTTTATTACATCATGATCTGAAAAAAATTCATTTACTATTTCGGCCTTTCTGCATTTGATTTTCAGGTTTTTATGCCCTAATGAATGATTAATTTATTATAGGTTTCATGTACTGCTGAGAAAAAATGTATATTCCTTTCTGTCTCTGTTCAATTCTCTCCAAAGATCTAACATGTCTAACTTTCCGGGAATTCTATTTACCTCCTTATCTTTTTTCTTATTTTGTGGTTTGATTTATCTAGTTCTCAAAGAGTAAGGCTGAGATCATCCACTAGTGTGGTTTTGCTGTCTAATTCTTCTTTGGACTCTCTTAACTTCTCCTCTAGGAATTTAGATGCTATACTACTTGGTGCATATATGTTTAGTATTGATATTACTTCATTATTTGTGGTAAACTGCAAGATGCAGTTTCCTTCCTTATCTCTTTTAATTAGATCTATTTTTTTTTTTTTTTTTTTGCTTTATCTAAGATCAGGATTGTTCTCCCTGTTTGTTGTTGTTGTTGTTGTTGTTTGTTGTTGCATAATAGATTCTGCTCCAGCCTTTATCTTTACTCTGTATGTAAAAAGGTACTCTGCTTTAAATGTGTTTCTTGTAAATAACATAATATTCTGGCTTTTAATCCAGTCTGCTATCCACTTCCATTTTATGGGAAAGTGCATCCCATTCATATTCATGGTTAAAATTACTGTGTTTCCTGTAATCTTATTTTTTCCTATTATATTTTTCTCTTTCCTCTCCTCCTTTTCCTCCTCAAGGATATTTTGCTTCTGATAATCACCTCCCACCTCCCTCAATCTGCCTTCCCCTTTTTACAAACCCTCCCTCTTTCTTATCTTTTTTCCCCGTCTACTTCTGTTCTGTCTTCTATTAACTCCACCTTTCCTTTTCCTTTTCTCCTCCTACTTCCCTATAGGATAAGACAAATTTCTATATTATACTAGCTATGTCTGATATTCTCTCTTTGAGCCAAACCTGTTGGGATAAGGTTCACACAATGCTCATCTTCCTCCTTTCTGTCTATCAACTGAAATAGATCTTTTTTACCTCTTCATATGATGTAATTTACTCCCCTTTCTTCTTCTTCTACTACAGTCCCTTTTCCACCCATAACTTGTTTTAATATCATCACAGTAAAGTCAAATTATAAGTATACACTTAACAAATATACACTTCTCAAGAGTTAAATATGTCATCTTCCCATATAGGGATATAAATGTTTTAACCCTTAAAATAATCCTTTTTCTTCCTTTTTTTTTACTTTTTTTTTAATGCTTGTTTTAATTTCTGAATTTGAAGATCAGATTTTCTTTTCAGCTCTGGTCTTTTTATCAAAAGTAAAGGAAAATTCCCTATTTCATTGATTGTCCATCTTTTCCCCATTCCTGGCTATAGTTCAAGTTCCTATGCCTCTTGGAATATCATATTCCAGGATCTTTGATCCTTTAAAGTGGAGGCTGCTAGGTCCTGGGAGTCCTGATTGTGGCTCCTCATTATTTGAATTGTTTCTTACAGGCTGCTTGCAGTATTTTCTATTTGGTATGATAATTTTGGAATTTAGGTACAATATTTCTTGGAGTTTTCATTTTAAGGTCTCTTTCATGAGATGATTGGTGGATTCTTTCAATAGTTATTTTACTCTCTGGTTCTAGGATATCAGAATAGTTTTTCTTTATGATTTCTTGAATGATGTTGTTTAGGATGTTTTTTCATCGTAGTTTTCAGATAGCCAAATAATTCTTTGATTGTCTCTCCTGGTTTTATTTCCCAGGTCAATTTGTGTGGGTTTTTTTTGTTTTCCAGTGAGATATTTTCCATTCTCTTCTATTTTTTCATTGTTTGGTTTTTTGTTTTTTTTTGACTAATTCTTGATATTCCCTTCAGTTATTCACTTCCATTTCTTCAATTCTGATTTGTAGTGAATATTTTTCTTCAGTTAACTTTTTATCTTCTTTTACATTTGACCAATTGAAATTTTAAATGAGTTGTTTTGTTCAGTGCATTTTTTTCCATTTCAGAAATTCTGTTTTTCAAGGAGTTGTTTTCTTTTTCCATTTTATCAAAACTATTCTTTAAGGAGTGATTTTCTTCAGAGAATTTTTGTGTTTCCTTTTCCAGAGCTCTCATTTCCTTTCCCCATTTTTCTTCTAACTCTCTTTTAAGATCCTTGAATTCTTCCAGGAGAGCCTTGTGATATGGAAACCAACTTATATCACTCTTTGAAACTTCTTCTGGAGAAGTTTTGCCTTTAGCGTCCTCAGAGTTTGAGGTCTATTCTTCCCTGTCTCCATAAAAGTTATACATCATAAGAGCTCTTTTTGCTTTTTTTGGTCATTAAAAAAAAGAGATCTGCTCTTAGAGAGAAGGGGATATTATCCCAAGCTTCTTCTACAGGGTATAGTGGCTTCATACTGCCCTGAGGCTGGTGCTGCTGGCTTTCTTCCCTTGCTGGGTGGGTGTGGCCAAGTCCTGCTTTATGATGGGCTTCAGAGACTCACTATTTGCCTCTGCAGTGGCATTGAAGATCTCACAGCTAGTCTGCTGATCCAATGCCTTCTGAATCTGAACAGAGTAATAAATACTGCTGTATTTTGGCTATGAGCATCCCACTAAAATCCCTCAGCCTTCAGAAACAAAAACATGACAATGAAAAGGAGAAATTTATTACAATTACAATTTCCACAGCCTTTATGTCTAATCTTACCACTTTAATATTTTTTATCATTTTTATTATTTTTATTTTAGCACCTCACCTTAAATAAAAACAGTTGGCTATAAGTCACCCTTAATTTTGCGTTGTTTCTAAGCACATCTTTTATTTCCACACCAAAGTTAATGCTTCAGTATTGCACTGAGGTAATCCTTGAAGGCAGTGGCACCAGGACACAAGGTTTTACTAAACTGGAAATCATCATTGGTCTAAGACTAAAAAGAATGTCAGAGGTCATCGAGTTCTAGTCCAAATGTCTTATTTCACAGATCTAGGAAAGTCAAATCCTAGTTGATAAAGTGAATTGTTCAAGGTCTCATAGGTAAGAAACCTTTGAGATAGGATTTGAATCTCTGTCTTCTAATTTTAAAGTCAGTATTTCTAAATAATGGTTGCCAAGGGATCATGTGATTGTTTTCTGAGAACTATAGCAAAGAGAATTAGGTAGTTAGTAAGGTTCTATTGTGAATGTTTAGTGTGTGTTAGGCATTCTGTTTAAAAAAAAAAAAAAGGCAAGAGCACAGATCCTACCCTCAAGGAGCTCATATACAATTGGAGAACACAACATGTAAACATATGTAAATGGGAAGTAATCTCAAAGGAGAATTGATTTTTGTAGAAGATAGAATTTGATCTGAGACTTGAAGGAAGCCAGGATATGCATAAGAGGAGGATAAGTAATCCAGGCATGGGGAACAACATGTAAAAAGGTATGAAGCTAAGAGGTAGGATGTCTAATATGAGAAACAGCAAGGAAGCTCCTGCATTGATTAGGAAGTATGTGAAAGGGAGTAAATTGTAAGATGGTTGAAAATGGGGCCAGATTGTAAAGGATTTTGTTGATCCAGATGCCACAATTTTGGAAGTCAATGAAATCAATAAAATGGATTTATTGGTCAATATACCAAGTCAATGAAGAGTTAGAATCCATCACCACAAAGGATGATACATATTGAGGTAATAAATGATAGAAGACAGAATGCTTTGGATCTTTTGCAGAAGTTGCCACAAGATTTCTAGGTTTGCAATGATGATTTTTTTTTTTTACTTCAAAAAAAAAGGTCCCCTCACAAAGATGACAATGAGAGAGCCTCAAAAATGTTTTTCTTAGAAGAGGATTCTGAGAAGATGGTGGAGTAGTTTATAAAAACTTTGACTCTCCAAATTTCCTCCATAAAAAAGACAGAACATGGCTTCAGGGCAGCAGGAATAAACATGGGATAAAACATTTGTCCTCTTAAGGCAATTTGAGAAGATCCCAGGAAAGATACCAACTTCTGAAACAATTGTTTCAGTGTGAGTGAAGTGCAAACACCTGTAAATTCTTCAGAATCAAGTAACAAAAAGCTCTGGGAGCAGCTGGGTTGAGAGGCAGCCTCTGCCTTAGAACCTTTCATTTTCCAGACTATGTGGGTGACCTGACAGCTGAGCCTTCCACTGCTGAGGATGCCAAATACAGCTGTGCTGACTAGACTCTGGGCTGTGGCTTCAAGAAAGAAGTAGCACATATCTGGTGATTGTATTGGCAAGGAACGCTGTTAACTGTGGACATTTGTAAAAGAGCAGAATTGTTGGTTTCAGTTTAAGGACAGAGAGGACAGTTGCAGTTTATAGCCATCAGAGGGACTACAGGGAGTAGATCATTTGCAGGAGAGTGTGGCTGGGGGCCCTAGCTAAGGAGTAAAAAGGAAAGCAGAATCCAAACTTGGGCTCCACAATAGATTTCTGAAAATTATAGAAAGAGGAACCTGAGACTTGGAGCATCATTCCTCATATCTCAGAACTACAACTTGGAACCAACTAATAACTGCTAAAAACAAAATAAAACAAACAAACAAATACACACGAGTAACCAAATGAAAAAGAATCCAACCATCAATAGTTACTATGGGAACAGAGAAGATCTGTGCTTTTATTCAAAGGAAAATAATGGAGCTAAAAAAGCCATTCCTTTTTCAATAAAAAATGTCAAATGAGTACAAGCAAAAAAAAAGTTCTCAGAAGAACTTAGCAAAAGTACTTTAAAAATCAAAAAAAAAATGTGGAAAAAGTAGAAAAAAATAAGAGCAACACAAGAAAATAAAGAAAATTATGAAAAAATCAACCAACTTAAAGAATAAAAAAAATTATGAAAAACATTAGTTCCTTGAAAACTAGAATTGAGCAAGAGAAAGATAATAGTATTCTAAGACATCAAGAAATCATAAAACAAAATCAAAAGAATTAAAAAAGAAGAGAAAATTTAACATCTCATCAGAGAAACAACTGATCTAGAGAAGAGATAATATAAGAATAATCAGACTACCTGAAAATTATGATTAAATAAAAGAATCCTGACATAATATTACAAGTAATTATCAAAGAAAATTGCCTTGAAGCTCTAAAACAAGAAGGCAAAGCAGAAATAGAAAAAAAAAATCCGTTGATTACCACCTGAAAGATCCTGGCAGAAAAAATTACAAGAATATCATAGCCAAATTTTAAAACTCCCAGGTGAAGAAGAAAATATTGGAAGAAACAAGAAAACAAAACAAAATAAAAAACAAGAATTTAGATATCATAGAGTTGTAGTAAGGATTACATAAGATCTAGCAACTACTAAATTGAAGGATCATACTATACAATGATCCAAATAATCCCAAAGAATTAATGATGAAGCAAATAATATAACTCCAGAGAAAGAACTGATACTAATTGAATATTGACTGAAGCATACTACTTTTCACTTTTTTTCTTTGATTTTTTTCAAGTTTTCTTGTACAAACTAACTAATATGGAAATGTTACATATGTTTTGCATATGTGTAACATATCCAATTGATTACTGTCTCAAGGAAGAACGGTAGGAGGGTGTAAAGAAAGTACAGAATTTGAAACTTCCTTTTCTAGGTGAAGAAATCAACGTCCCAAAAAGGTAAAATCTTGTCCACGATCATACAGCTAGTTAATAGCAAGACCAGGACTATATCCTAGGTCTCCTTACTCTCAAGCTTTTTTTTTTTTTTTTTTTTTTTTTTTTTTTTTTTTTTTAGCAAGAATGCTATCATTCTATCCTGTAGACACTCTCACTGCTAATACATCATATTCTTCAACATTAGAAATATATACCTTTACCAGGCTCATTTTTACATTTGAATACTTACATTTTGGTTTCTTTAAAACATTTTAAGTTCTAATATAAAATGTTAATCCTTAGAAATCATACTTCTCAGTAAAACATGTTAAAAGCAGACACAATGTTCCTATGTCATAAATAGATGCCATGGACATTACTTCATCTTCTGAAAAATACCAAAACTGGCTGGAATGTTTGAAATATTTTTTATGTTAAAATTTCATGGTCCCACTGGCTTTTCATATCGTCTCTCTACAAGCCCTAAGCAATCCACTTTGCTCTGGCCCCTCTCAGCCCAATTGGCAGATAGACTGGGAGACTTGTGAAAGCTGCAGGTAAATTAATAGCAGAGAATGTGCCTGAGGACCCATGCCTGGCTGCTCTTGAAATCCTTCTGAAGCCTGAGTTATTTGTATTAAGATAGGCCAGCACTCAGGCCCCTATGAGTCAATTCTTTGTAACAGTTGCCAATATTTTTATACCTGAGAGAGCGACTTCATTCTTTATTATTGCTCAGGAATCAATACTCCCATTGCCCTCACAAAATGCTATACAAGCATTATTGGCATTTCACTTGGCAGTGAAGGGTATCAACATCAATCTCGCCAACTGCACACTTCGCTAACCCTGTTCCACTTCTATTTGTATTCCATCCGTGCTATGCCCTTCTGTTTGATTTGAGTGGGAATCCTTAGTATGGCCCTGACCTCTTTGGAAATTAGGCATTCTGAAGATACTCCCTAACTACTTGCTAAAGCTGCTTCTTTACTCCTATGTATGAATATAGAGGTTGTGAGTCCTTAAAAGAAGTCCATTTCCTTCTTTATTTTTTGCTGTTCACTTTTATTTTTTAAATTGTCATCTTTTAGCATCATTAGTTTGCAGAATCATGGATTTAAAATTGGAAAATTTTCTTTAAGTCCAAATTCAGAACTTCCCTCCCTCCCTCCATCTCTTTCTCTCTCTTTCCCTCCTCCCCTTCCTTCTTTCCTCCATTCCTTTCTCATTTCCTACCTCCCTCACTCCTTTCTTCCTTCCCTTCCTTCTCTAAAGAAGTTGAGACCCAGAGAAGTTAAATGAATTGTCTTAGATCACACAAGTAGTACGTAGCAAAAACAAAACAAAACAAAACTATAGGTAGATTAGGTTAAATGGGACTTTTCCTTCTCAGGGCATTAGAATTTAGAGACACTTGTGGCACTTCTCAACCATGGAAACATTTTAATTTATCACCTAATTATTAAGAATAATTAGACAAAATTGAAATTAATTGATAGTTCCTTGTCTTAATGGGAAGCTTCCTCCTTGGCTCTCTTTTTTTTTGAAGTGGCTGCCCCAGCAATAATCTCAGGGACACCAGATTTCTCTCCTCCCCACACTTCCACAATGAAGCAATGTGTCAAGTCCTTCCTCCTCCCCCAAACCTTCACCATAAGGCCTTGTGTTCTGAAGTCCAATGATCCCCCCTCAGTTCTATATCTAAAGAACTGAAGTTGTTAAAAAAAAAAAAAAAACAACTTTATTTGAGGTGACACATTTGTTAATTATAGCTTTAAGTAGCAGAGTTAGAATCTGAAACAAGTTCCTCTGATTTCCCTTTTCCTTTCCTCCCTAGCAGTTTTCTTTGTACTGTACTATCCTTTCCCTTTGGTGTTCTTTCTTAATAAGCAAATAACAGTTTCTACAGTTCCCTGTGTGCTACCATGCATTTTATGGCCATTTGCTGGGATTAGGTCATTATTTTATAGAAACAAGTCTTTAAAACAAAGGAAAACTCCCCCATGCAAAGCAGGAATGATATGCAATGTTGGGCAAATCAAGGGCATTATCTTTCATTGAAGCTGCAGCCACATTTGCTCTAATTGTGTACAGCTGCCCAGCTTTGATATTCTAGCTCTGTCACAAAGATTTGCATTCCCCTGGTACATTCAGTTTTAAGCATGCAATTTAGGGATGGAAACTATAATGGAAAATTTGTGAGAAGGTGTCCTTTCCTCTGTCAGCTGAGCTTCAGACCACGCAGAGCTGGATCAAATGCTCATCAAGAGCAGGATAGCTAAGGTACTGTGAGCAACATAATAATAATCCCTTCAATGTGTCTTCTGGATAATTCCATTCAGGTAAGTCTAATTCAATTTAATTCAATAATTCAATTTAGCATTTATTAAATATCCATATATACTAGGCATCTCTCTCATACATACACACATACACATACACATGAAATGAAAATAAATATTAGTCCCTGCCCTATAGAAGCTAATAGGTATAAATATAACATTTAGCTAGACAGATAAGTAAACAAATAAAAGAAAAAATAAAATATATACAAGTAATTTCAAAAGGAAGAGGATTTTTAAAAATGGGCAGAATCAGGAAAGATCTTACATAGGAGATGATACTTGAGCTTCTTTGAGAAGGAAACTAGGGATTCTCTGGAGCAAGGGTAAGAATAGAATGCATTTTAGATAGGGGAAGCCAATTATACAAAGACATGGAGATAAGAAATAGAATATTAGGTCTTTGAAACAGCTTGTAGACCTATATGATTATGAGAGAATGTGTGAAAAGGAGAACTATGGAATAAGACCAGGAAGATCAGATTAGACAGAAAGAGGTACAGCATCCTCTGATTTCCTAGTAACATATTATACATACATACACATGTTTATGTGCATAAGTATGTTTAAATTTTTTTTCTTTTTTAAATTTTGAGTCTAAGTTTTATGTCCCTCTCCCTGAGACAGTATGTAATCAGATATAGATTATACTTATACAATTGTGTCAAACATTTACATATTAATAATTTTGTACAAAAAAAGAAAAAGAATAAAAGAAAGAAAATATCATGCTTCAATCTGTATTCAAACAATATCAGTTCTTTCTCTAGTGGCAGATAGTATACTTCATTATTAGTATTTTGGAATGGCCCTAGACTCTTGTATTGCTGAAAATAACTAAGTCATTCATGGTTCTTCATTGTACAATATTACTATTACTGTGTACAACCTTTTCCTGGTTTTGTTCACTTCACTTTGCATCAGTTCACACAAGTCCAGGTTGCCAAATACTTCTAAACTTTGACTACTCATACATTCCTAGAGTGATTTTCATCTTTGGTCTGCTTAGCTATTATTTGTTGGTGACACAATGGATTCTTCCCATGCAATACTGGTTAATAGAATCATTTACTTGATTGAAGCAGTAAGAGGGAACCAAAGTAAGTTATTATATACAAAGTTTTTTCCACATGAAAGTCTTTAAGATAGAAGATAAGTATTAGAATGTTAGCTCTGCTAGTTTATGAACTGCTTTTCTTTTTGCCTTTGTAATCTTAGCACCCAGTTAGAGTTTTGTAAATGGTAGTTATTTCATATATGCTTCTCAAATTGAAGTTATTTACAGCAGAAAGAGAAACATCACTTTGAAGTCCTTCAGGCTCCCTTTTCAGGAGCAAGTTGCACTTAACAGTTGTACTTTATAAAATTTTTGAGAATTCTAGCAAAACTTCCTGTAGCATCTCTCATTGAACAAAAAGAACCAGTAAAGCCAGGAGAAGTTGGTGTGATTGCTTGGGCAAAACTTTCATTCACACTGTTACAGACAAGTCTATTGGATAAAGAACCATTTGTCCAGGAATAAAATCTGGTAGGTTTACTGAAAGACATCTAAGACTTCCTATAACAGAATTTACCAATTGTTCTTACTTCAGCTTGAAACTTAAAAGGCCAAGCAACCCTTCAAAAGCTTAGGATCTCTAAGGACCTTAGAGATAGCTGGCAAATGCAGGAATTGTAGTACTGCAGCCAATATTGTGAAGCTTAATTCTGGAAAATATTCATACCTGCTTTTCCCTTGAATGGGACCGAGGGCCCTATTGCTATCTGTTTGTTATCCAGGCCATGATTTAAAGGTATTTCTAGAGCCTATTTCATTAATAATAAAAACAAGTCACATTAGAATAATGCCTGAAGCTTTTTTTTTTTTCATAAGGATCCTTTAAGGTAGATAATACAAATAGTTGGACCCCATTTTACAGATGAGAAAACTGAAACTTAGCATATTGAAGTATTTTGCTTAGGGTCACACAGCTAATAAGTATTAGAACCAGGATTTAAATGAAGGTCTTTTAATTTTAGGGTCAGTCTTTTTCCCCACTACTTCATGCTAATCTCTCTACTCTGTTCCTTATCAAGCAATCAATCCTTATTAAGTTAGAAAGCCCTGATGAAGGGAAAAAAAACACCATTGGGGCAGGGCTCTTAATCTATGCCTTGCACAAGATGCTTCATCTCCATACTCCAGATATTTTCACACACACACACACACACACACACACACACGAGAGAGAGAAAGAGAGAGAGAGAGAGAGAGAGAGAGAGAGAGAGAGAGAGAGAGAGAGAGAGAGAGAGAGAGAGAGAAGAGAAGAGAGAGACAGAGATAGACACAAAGAGAGAGACACACAGAGAGAGGCAGATAGACACAGACTAATGGTATGGGCAGAGGGAGAGAGAGAAAAAGAAAAGGGAGAGTGGAGAGAGAGAAAAAGAAAAGCGGGGAGCAGGGCAGGAGAGAGACAGAGAGACAGACACACACACACACAGAAAGAGAGAGAGAGAGAGAGAGAGAGAGAGAGAGAGAGAGAGAGAGAGAGAGAGAGAGAGAGAGAACTTATTTGTACTTAGTTGTTTTCATATTGTATCCTCATTAGATTGGGAGGACCTTAAGTACTGGAACTGTTTGCTAGTCATTAACACAGTGCCTGACATATAGTAGGTGCTTAATAAATGCTTATTGACTAAATTTTTTTGTATCATGGACCCCTATTACAATTTAGTAGACTCTATGGACCCCTTATCAGAAGTGTTTTTAAGTGCATAAAATAAAGTACATGGGATTATAAGGAAACCAATTAAATATTGAAATACAATTATCAAAATATTTTTTAAAAAACAAGTTTATAGATCCCAGGTTAAGATCCACTGCACCAGGGCAAAAATCACTAATGAAGGATCAATATGTTGCCTTTCAAGGATGTGATTGCTTTAAAAATGGGACAACACTATTACCCAAAGTACTGAATTCTCAAGGTTAGATTTTTAACAAATCATATATGAAAGCAGGTGTAATGTAGCTTGGATTAGAAGGAAGACCCCTGGAGTAGTTGTTGGGAGGCCAGATTTCTGGTCTTAGCCAGGTTATTAACTAATTGCATGATCTTGTAACTTCTCTGGGCCTCCCCTCCCTCCCCAATCTGTAACATAAGGGATTTAGGTTTGGGATTTCTAAGGTCCCCTCTAATTTTATACTCCTATGCAATATTTGAAGGCAAGGGTACCTTCTGGTAGCCCTAGAAATCAAACCACTTGATAGTTACCTATTCTGTATTCTTGGAAGGTCAGAACTGGCTGCAGTTCTGTTAATTCAACCAAAAAAATAATTGTGGAGAATTATCAGAGGCCTCTCTTGATGTAACACATGCCAGTCAAAACCCTGAGGTTATATACTACCTCTAAAGTTCTAAATCAAAATTTGAATCAGATGTAAAATTGGCTTTGTAGAACAAGGTCTTCTTGGAGGATTTTTCACAAGAATAATTTTGATTTAGGCAGGCAGTTTTAGAATTGAATCGCAATTTCCCCCAAATAATTCCAGCAAGCAGAATATCACATATTAAAAAAAAAAAAACAACATGAAGTGTTGAAGAGACTAATTTTGCTCTACAGGACAGAGATGTGTTTAAGAAATATGCATTTGAGTTTATATGCATGTCTAGATTGCATAACCATATCAATAATATTCAATTTCAGGATGGTATCAACTTCAGCGGGAGGTAAAATTATAGCTATTAATTCCTCCCCAGGAGAGAAACATTTGATCTCTGTTTTCATCATTTGATGCAACTTTCTAAAGCTTGAATACTAGAATTTTTTTTCTTTTGCCCCTTCTGTACTATGTGTATTTGAGAAAGTGGGGAAAAATAATTGCAGATAGTATGTCATTTGGCACTTAAATGGGAAGGATTCTTTAACATCTTTTGTATTCCATAGATGATCCATTTTCTCTTTGGTGGGCTGAAACTCGCATGAATATTTCCAGAGAATGAATATTTATTTATTCTCAATAGTATTTATTCAGAAGAGACATCACTAGACTTGGAATCAGAAGAATTGGGTTCTAGTTCCAGCTGTGCCATTTGTAAACCATGTGATTTCAGAGAAATTGCACTTCTCTGAGTCTTTCTTCATTTGCAAAATAGTGATAGTACTATCTGCCTTGCCTTAGTCAAAAATTCATTATGAGTTTAAAAATATGATAATGTCTAGGACCAGGTGCTCCCTAAGTTGGTGAAGTCATGGGGAGAGAGAGAAAAGAATACATATACAGATATAGAGAATCATTAGTAAGAATAGTAATGGCTTTTTATTTTTTAATTAATAATGATGAGTAGTAATACCTTACATTTCAATAGCATCATATTTTAATATTACAATTAATAATTTATTTTAATTTTATAATGAATGATTATGAATATCTTACATTTTTATGAAATACTATTTTAATAGCTTTATTTTAATATATAATTAATAATCTGTTTTAATATTTAATAAAAACATCACTAATTTAATCATGAATTAGTTATTATCAGCAATTTTCATTGCACCATATTTTTGTTAATTATTATTTCATTTCTTATACGTGTATGCCCGGCACATAGCATGGTGCCTGCTTAAATAAATACTTGTTGATTTATTGTGTCATATTAACAAAAATAGTAACAAAACTAGGAAATATTTTGCTTCCCCCAAACTCCTTGTCCCTTTCCTGCATATCTTACCATTTTTATAAAGATGACTTATGAAAATTTCTACCCTTTAATTTTGAAGTATTACCTGTCCTGCTGCTATTAGAAAGAAGTGACCTTTTATTTAGAATTTGAAAGTCAATCATAATAGTCTTCTCCTGATTATAGCAACTTGATTTCATTTAGGAAGAGTTGAGATAAAAATGTTGAAAGAAAAGATAATAGAGATATGAAAAAAAACCCAGCCCTTCCCACATCTATTTCAGTAGAAATGAAGTTAAGAATTAGATGGTGATATTAGGGGATAGATGGTCATGAGTATGTTGGAGACAATGATTCCTACCAAAAGGAATATGGTAAGTGTAGGATTCCTGAGCCCTACACTACCCAGAGATATACTTGGCTTGGTTTAAAAGAAAGAACATTTCATTTGTAGTTAGAAAATGTAGGTTTGGAAGATCACAGATTTAGAAGCAAAAGATATATAGATTGTAGCCTCTTATGGTACTTAATGAAACACGCCAAGAGAGGTTGTGAACCTTCAAAGTTACATTGTTAGCAATGGGTAGAGATAGAATTCAGACTCAGATTCTCTGACTCTAAATTCAACATTTCGTCTACGTAGCAAAGCTCTAATATATATACATTATATATTAGCCATGTGATTGCAGACAATTCATTTAAACTCTTTAAACCTCAATTTGCTCTTTCCTAAAATAAGCTAATGTGTACCTGTATCATCTACTCCATAGGGTTATTAGGAAAGTATTGAAATCACAAACACACACACAAATTCTACTGATAGGAATTATTATTAGAACCAAAGATTCAATAAATAGCAAAAAGAGCTGACTAGCTCCACTAGCAGACAAGGAATAACAGGTTAGGTTGGGGAACTCAACCATTTGTTAAGTGGGTAGACAAGTGATGGAGTTTAGTATAAATGAACAGATCTAGAAGGAAAGGAAGACAATAGCAGCTGGAGGGAGTATCAAAATCCTCAGCCCAAGCTAAGAATCAAGAGAATAAGCAAAATAATTTTTGGAGTTCAAAATCAAGAGTCCAGAGAGAGCACATCCAGAGAGTACAAGCAGAAAGTTCTGAACTGAATCTGGGACAAAAGTCCAAAGCAAAAAGGAGGGCTGTCTACAAGGTCAGGACTTTGACCACCAGAGAAAGAAATGTAAGACAAAATATTCTCTCAAACAAGATATTATCATGAGTACCATTGTTTTTTGGTAGAAGTAAGCCAATTCCCTGTTTTTCTCAACTGAATCCATATAGCTTGAGGACCAGATACCAATCTTCTTAAACTCCCCAGGAGCAATTCTCTGAGAAACTTTTGAGACTTCTTTTTCAGAAGCAGCATGATATTGTGGGAAGAGCATCAGGATAGGAGTTACAAAAACATAACAAAACTGAGAACCAGGTTTCAAGTATCCTCTTTGACACATTCTGGCAGCATCACTTAAATTACTTAATTTTTTTAGCACCCCAGTGAACACCTAAAACTTTAAACTGAAGAACTTTAAAACTTGTTAATCTACATTGGTTAAAAAAAAAAAAAGACTTTCTTTGTGGTCAAATTCTCAAGATGACTGAAGCCATAATGTGGTTTAAAAAGGAAATGGCATAAAAATGTGAGTTGTTTATTGCTATTATTTGTATTTCTGATATAATTATTAACATAACTTCTCAAAGAAATCCCATGAAAAAAGTTTTCTCATTCAATACACCTATCATTATACAATCCTGAAAAAGTTTGTTAAAATTTAAAGCAATTCTCACCCCCTTCTGTTCCTCCTCTCCCTCAGCTAAAGAATAAAAAAATAAAGGAAACGATTTAAAGAGAATGCCTTTTTTTAGGTTACGTCTTATTTCCCCACTATTTCAGCACAATATGATATATTCAAAAGAGCTTTGATCCACAAATAAAACTAAAGAGAATGGGGCTAACCTTGGGGAATCTGAATCTTCTACCAAAAATGGGGCTTGGGGAGAAGGCAATATATTTAATATCCAAATATTAATAGAATTACACACAATCTCATGCTCTTCTCTTTTTATATTTAATACCAACATCATCAATTCTACATTTACCCCATAATTCTCTCTTCTCTCTTATACCCTATTCACTTTCACTCACTGAAAAACTGTTCTCTGCCCTATCACGAACACATGTAGAGATTAGATGACCTGTTTTTCAAGAATATACAGATGGTTCTTTAGCAGTTCATTTATGGCAGTGAATATAGTTACAACCTATGCAACTTTCTGTCCTTCACCTCTTTCCTCCATGATTCTTTATTAATGGATTTTCAATTTGTTCCTTTCCCTACAGGAGAATATTTGAAGAGTGCCTAGCCCTGAGGCACTCTTGAAAAGGAAATCCTTTACACAGCATCTCCTTGTGTCACAATTCCTGGCCATTATAGCCAACCTCAGTTGCTATTCTCAGAATTAGATAAATCAAACCACAAAATAAGTAAGAAAGAAGTCAAAGAGGTAAATAGAATACTAGAAAAGTTAGATATAATAGATCTTTGGAGAAAACTAAATGGAGACTTAAAGAAGTACACTTTCTTCTCAGCAGTTCATGGAACCTATACAAAAATTGACCATATATTAGGACATAAAAACCTCAAACTCAAATGCAGTAAGGCAGAAATAGTAAATGCATCCTTTTCAGACCACAATGCAATGAAAATTATAGTCAATAAAAAGCTGGGGGAAAATAGACCAAAAAATAATTGGAAACTAAATAGTCTCATATTAAAGAATTATTGGGTGACACAGCAAATCATAGACATAATTAATAACTTCACCCAAGAAAATGATAATAATGAAACATCATACCAAAATGTGTGTGATGCAGCCAAAGCAGTAATAAGGGGAAATTTTATATCTCTAGAGGCCTACTTGCATAAAATAAAGAAAAGGTCAATGAATTGGGCTTGCAACTAAAAATGCTAGAAAAGGAACAAATTAAAACCCCCCAGTCAAACACTAAACTTGAAATTCTAAAAATAAAAGGAGAGATCAATAAAATTGAAAGTAAAAAACAAAAACAAAAACTATTGAATTAATTAATAAAACTAAGAGTTGGTTCTATGAAAAAAAACCCAACAAAATAGATAAACCCTTACTTAGTAAATCTGATTTAAAAAAGGAAAGAGGAAAATCAAATTGTTAGGCTTAAAAATGAAAAGGGAGAACTTGCCACTAATGAAGAGGAAATTAGAGCAATAATTAGGAATTACTTTGCCCAACTTTATGTTAATAAATTCGATAACGTAAATGAAATGGAAAAATACCTTCAAAAATATAGCTTGCCCAAACTAACAGAGGAAGAAGTAAATATCCTAAACAGTCCCATCGCAGAAAAAGAAATAGAACAAACTATCAACCAACCCCCTAAGAAAAAATCCCCAGGCCAGATGGATTTACATGTGAATTCTACCAAACACTTAAAGAACAATTAACTCCAATGCTATATAAATTATTTGAAAAAATAGGGAATGAAGGAGTCTTACCAAATTCCTTTTATGACACAGACATGGTATTGATACCTAAACCAGGTAGGTTGAAAACAGAGAAAGAAAATTATAGACCAATCTCCCTAATGAATATTGATGCTAAAATCCTAAATAAAATTTTAGCAAAAAGATTACAGAAAATCACCTCCAGGATAGTACACTATGACCAAGTAGGTTTTATACCAGGAATGCAGGACTGGTTCAATATTAGGAAAACTATTGGCATAATTGACTATTTCAATAACCAAATTAACAAAAACCATATGATCATTTCAATAGATGCAGAAAAAGCATTTGATAAGATCCAACATCCATTCCTAATAAAAACACATAAGAGGATAGGAATAAATGGACTTTTCCTTAAAATAGTCAGGAGCATATATTTAAAACCGTCAGTAAGCATCATATGCAATGGGGAAAAACTGGAACCTTTCCCAGTAAGATCAGGAATGAAACAAGGTTAGCCACTCTCACCATTATTATTCAATATTGTATTAGAAACGCTAGCCTCAGCAGTAAGAGTTGAGAAAGAGATTAAAGGAATTAGAGGAGGTAATGAGGAAACCAAATTATCATTCTTTGCTTATGATATAATAGTATACTTAGAGAACTCCAGAGATTCTACTAAGAAGCTTTTAGAAATAATTCACAACTTGCTGGATACAAAATAAATCCACATAAATCCTCAGCATTTCTTTACATCACCAATTAAACCCAACAGCAAGAGATACAAAGAGAAACTCCATTCAAAGTAACTGTCGATAGCATAAAATATCTGGGAATCTATCTACCAAAGGAAAGTCAGGAATTATATGAGCAAAATTACAAAACACTTTCCACACAAATAAAATCAGATTTAAATAATTGGAAAAATATTAAATGCTCTTGGATAGGACAAGCAAATATAATAAAGATGACAATATTCCCTAAACTTATCTATTTATTTAATGCTATACCAATCAGACCCCCAATAAACTATTTTAATGACCTAGAAAAAACAAAATTCATATGGAACAATAAAAAGTCAAGAATCTCAAGAGAATTAATGAAAAAAAAAATCAAATGAAGGTGGCCTAGCTGTACCTGATCTAAAACTATATTATAAAGCAGCAGTCACCAAAACCATTTGGTATTGGCTAAGAAATAGCTTAGTTGATCAGTAGAATAGGTTAGGTTCACAGGACAAAATAATAACTATAGCAATCTAGTGTTTGACAAACTCCCAAATCCCAACTTTTGGGATAAGAATTCATTATTTGACAAAAACTGCTGGGAAAATTGGAAATTAGTATGACAGAATTTAGACATGGACCCACACTTAACACCGCACACCAAGATAAGATCAAAATGGGTCCATGATTTAGGCATAAAGAACGAGATTATAAATAAATTAGAGGAACATAGGATAGTTTGTCTCTCAGACTTGTGGAGGAGGAAGGAATTTGTGACCAAAGATGAACTAGAGACTATTACTGATCACAAAATAGAAAATTTTGTTTATATCAAATTAAAAAACCTTTGTACAAACAAAACTAATGCAAACAAGATTAGAAGGGAGGCAACAAACTGGGAAAATATCTTTACAATTAAAGGTTCTGATAAAGGCCTCATTTCCAAACTATATAGAGAATTGACTCTAATTTATAAGAAATCAAGCCATTCTCCAATTGATAAATGGTCAAAGGATATGAACAGACAATTTTCAGATGATGAAATTGAAACAACCCTCCAAACTCTCCTAGCTATTGGATTTGATAGCTCATTTAGCAAAGCTAATTGATTCATTGCCACCACCAATGAGAGTCTTGAAAAAATTCTGACTTGTGGCTTCAGGATCTTTGTTTACAACCAGCCTCCATTCAGGACAATGTGCTAAATTTTTATTAATTCTGCCAAACTGAAAACCTCTCATTTATCTTCTTTTTTGTTTTGTTTTTCTTCATCTTCTTTTTGACATTGATGCTGATCCTTTCATTTGTTTTAATGATATCCCTCTTCCCTTGTTATACAAACTACTTTGTTGAAAAGGCATGTGGATAAATTTTTAAACCCTAAATATTGCCCATGTATCACATGATTTGTGAAGAATTGACATTTGAAGTATTTAGTTGAGAATGCCAAATTCATTTTATTTTTGATGCTTGCCAGATTGAAAGGCTCCTTCCCAAAGACAATTATGTTGTTGGTATGTTAATAGTTCATATAATTACAAGAAACACTATGTATGTTTTTACAGGAAATGAATTCTTCATGTCCTAGAAAACAGCACAATCTGTGAACATTACTTCCTATGCTAAGTGGGAAAAAAGCCTTAGTTGAGACTGGGAATGGGAAGAAGTTTACATTAACATAAGGCAAGGAATATTGTAATATAATTCAAGAGTCCTAGGTTCTTTACCCTGATCTGCTACTTACTAGCTCTATGACCTTGGGTCTGGGGCTTCACCTTGGGAGATGATCAAAGAGATCAGAAGCATTGGTTTGAGATTCAGGGGCACTGGGTTCAGCTCTTATTGTTATCAGTTACCACCTATTCTGGGCTTCAAATTCCTCATCTCTAAAATGAGAGGTTTGTAGTAGACATGAAAGTCCACTCCAACTCTAAATTTATAATCCCATGTTTTTTTTTTTTTTTTTACCTCACTTTCCTTGTAAAAGGAATCATTGAATTAGATGATCTTTCAAGCCAATTAATGTTTAAATTTTATGCATCTAAGAAGTGAATTGTAACAATAATAGTTAATCCCTAGGATTTGTGCTTCTAACTTCAGGCCATTATCTGGATTTTAGCTACATGAATATTCTAGTCCATCTGGGCCCATACCTTTCCTGTTGGGTTAGAAACCAGATTGGTTTCCTTGGCAGTCATCCCTCCTGTGTTCCATATGATGGCCAACAGCACTAATGAAGTGGGAGGCCAAAATTTACTAAAGAGTTAATGGACTAGGACTAGACTAGGATGGGCAACTCTAAGCATATTCCATGGGATGCCTAATATTGGTGAATTAATTCTAGTTATACCAGGAAAAAGAGGCTTCAGAGTGGTCAGGATGTATGAAATTATTGAATAAAACAGTTTATTTTTAAAAAAATTCGAATCCCTGAAAGAGGTAATACTGTGTTAGTATCAAAAGCTCTTTGCTGGATATGAGAATCTCTGGATCCTAGTTCATTAAATAGCTATGTAATCTGTTTAGGGTATTATTTGCTTGTCTGTATAAAGCTAGGAAGTTTAATAAGATGAGAATTCCCTTGGATTCCAAATGAATACTTTTTCTCCTCTACCACCCTCCCAAAGTGAAATACTACTGTTTCATGTCTTCTCTTTGTAATATGAGAATTCTTCAACCCAGGACTCATGTGTTTTGTCTTTGCCCTAGATATACATTATCCCAGATCAAATCATCCACCAAATTGTTCCAGAGAATGATTCTCTACGTAGAGAGAAGGGTATGTGTGTGTATATACGCGCGCACACACACACACACACACACACACACATAAATTTATGTATATATATTTATATACACAACTGTTGTGAAAGTAGGAAAAACAAGACTTGGAAAAAGATTGGTTATATGGAATGGGTACCAAAAATGACTCAAGGAGGATACTGACATTGAAAGCCTTAGTAAAGTCAGAGACCAGGAACAAGTAGACTTGATCCTGGGCTAAAGCAGGGCACTCTAAGAAATCTCTAGAACAATTTAGTAGATTATTTGGCTTGTTCATTTTAACATATTTCTTGTTTTATTTTATTTTTAGTAGCTATTGGTGTGATCAAGTTCTAGCTCTGAAGTTTGGGAAATAATACCCCAAGCCTCAGGTCCTTTTTATGTTATTTTCAGAAATCTGTTCTGAGACTCAGCTTTAGGATCTCTTCACTCCTAAGCCATAGTTAGAACTCCTGGTCATGCTGCCTTACCTCCTCAAACTGCTAGGGATTTTGCTCTCCTGCTGGTTCCCATAGCCAGCACCATCCCTTGCTATTGCACTCACCAGATATTTGTTAATTCTTTCTCCCTTAAGCCACAGTCTGGGGTCTGATCAGCACAGCTGTACTTGGAGTCCCCTCTGATATGGCTGATACAGAAAATGATGTGGCACCAGATGATGTGCTTTAGGAGAATCACCAAATATTGGGGCTTGACCATGTGATGATGCAATGCTACATCCAGATCTATGGACATAGTTTTATTAAATAGTGTGCTTCATTTAAGAGTCTAAGTTCTTGAATCTAGAAATAAACATTCATGTCGATTGAACACACTTCAATCCTACTTAGCTTGAACAAGTTAACTTTTTTCCTATTTGTTTGAGTAGATCAACTTCTTGGAGGCCTGACATTTTCACAGTATACCAGGTTGAATAGGCATTTTATCAATATCATTGATTCTGTTGAGAGATTTTCACCAGTCCAAAAGGATCCAATGTAACACTAAAAGAAGAAGTGAAATAGGGCATATGTAGATCATTGATTGCTCACTTAAAACAAATAATTTAATATAGAAATTAAATGTTGACATGTAGAAGAAAGAAAAGATAAGGGTAAGAACTGAAAAGATCAGTATAAATGCACTAGAACCCTTCAGGAACTCAGATTTTTAAAAGAAAGGCTAAAAGAAAAGGAACATAAACAAATATGTTGAAAGTCCTTTATATCTCTCCTGAACAGTGATCATTTAAAAATTTCTCCTATAGCTATTTACATACATATATCATCTTCTCTACCAGATGCTAAATCCTCTGAAGGCAGGGACAGTGGCTTATTAATTTTTGTATTCCATGTATCTCCCAAGAGAGTACTATTTACATAGAACATTGACTAACAATTCTGACACCTTGAGCGAAGATTAAAAAAACAAAACAAAACAACCATTTCCAGGTTTAGTTAGGTAAAACATAATGATTACATATTACTTCACTCTAAATGTTTTCATGTCTTCATATGAAAATAAATTATATTTGCATGTCTCCAGATTTTAGAATTAAAATTTATCTCGATTATTAATCTTTGGGAAATCACAGAATGGGGAAAGTGTTGAAAATTTGGAGATTGGAAAAAATGTCCTTTTTTCTAAAAGGGTAGAGATATATCTGCTGACAGCATTAGAGATATAAATTTAAGTCACAAAATCCTACAATAGATTATTGAACAAATTGCTCTGAAAACTTAGAAATCAGTGTTCACAAGGAGCCATCATAGGTTCACTAAAAATAAGTCTTTAAAAATTTACCTTATTTCTATTTTTCACATATTTACTAGTTTAACATATCAGGGGAAAGCTATACATATATTCTAGTCAACACTTTTGATATTCTTATAGAAAAGATTTCACGATAGCCGTATAAACAAGATATAGAAATGTGATTAGGGTTAAAGTACAGCAATACAGATTCATAGAATACTTTGTACACAATGCATCATTCCTTTGAATAATCATGCCCCCAAAGTCTAGTATTAATGTGAAAGGAGATTTCTGTCCTTGACTGTGTTCCATTTAACATTTTCATCAATAACCTGGGGAGGAGGAATCATAAAAGTAAGTTTCTCTAAAGTCCAGATGGCATAAAGTGGTAAGGTTTATATTTAAATCAGAAGATCAAATAATTGTAGTTAGAAGGTATCCTAATTGAGATTTTCCTCTGGTTCATCAAACTATTCTGAGCCTAAGTGATTAACCCAACTGTTGTTTTCTTGTGGAAGATGCACTTGACATCTATTCTATTGCTTGGTGGAGATATACTAATGACTCCTAGGTGAAGATATTTCTAGTTGCAAGAAGCCATAGAGAAAGAGACAGGACAATCTTTACATGATCCACAGAAAGGCTTTTCCCAGCTGAATGATTGCTTATCTGGAAACCCACCCTTGAACTCCAACTCATTTATTTGGTTGGGATATTATGTTGACTCATGGAAGCTATGCTTTGCTTAATTTAGTTCTTGGTCTATCAAAGAAAATCATGGTTAAACACCCTCATTTAGAGATGAGGAAAATGAAGTCAGAGAGAGGAAGTTAACTTTTCCCAAATCACAAAAGTACTTAGCAGTAGAGATGGAACTCTAATCCCTGTAGTGTCTTCCTCCACCAACATCTCAAATCTGGGCCCCAGAGGAGCCAGAAGCTTAGTAAGCATGTGTTTCAAACTAGATCTAATTAGCTAGGTCACTTAATGAATAAATAATTAGATGAGGATAAAGCTGAGTGTGGTGTGAATTCAAAGCCTGGCCTCAATGATTAAATAAAATCAAGTCACAGCTAGGATCAAAACACAATTCTGGAAAGGTCAAAAACTCCCAAAGCAGCAAATCCAAGGAATTAATATGAAAGTGTGGTAAGATTCACCTTTGGGGGCTGGGGATTGTATAAGATACATAATTCTCTTTTGAATAACTTTTGTTATTCAGGCTCATGCCATGTCAAAGAGGGTGCTAATCACATCTACTCAGCAGAAGGCAATATATGGGTTAGAATACTTCTAGTTTCCTGAAAACAATCCAAGGATCTTTCTACCAAACCATATCATAAAAATATACCTTGTAGTCTACTAAAACCCATGTCTGATTATAGAATTTATAATATCTCAAAGAAGTAGACATGAAACTTGTGTATCTGTATAGAGGGGGAACTAATTACCTCCCATTCTATTTTGAGACACTTTTCTTAGGGAGCTTTTCCTTACAACAAACCTATTTTCCTTTCTAAATTTTCCATCTATTGATCTTTCTTGATTTTCCTTGGGCCAAGAGGAACAAATCTAAGCCTTATCTATTTTCAGACCTTCATTTATTTGAAGACCACTATCACATCTCCTATAATCTTTCTCTTTTCTAAACATCTCCAGTTCCATTAACTGATTTGTGTATTGATGTTCATTTCACTATCCTGTTTACCCTCTTCTAGGTGTACTCTAGCTAGTTTATTGTCTTGTAAAATATGTACTATATTCCTGATATAGTCTGACCATGGCAGACTACAAGGGAATTATTTCTTCTAAGTCTTGGATACTATGATTTTCTTTTTGCATCCTGGGATAGCATAATTTTTTTTACTGCCATGTCACATTGCTGACCAATATGGACTTTATGGTTCATTAAGCTTCCTAGATAATTTTTATATTGTCTCTTCAAGGTTTTCCCATTCTCTAATTCATTAAATTGATTATTTTTCCATCACAAATGTAGAACTTTATCTTATCAGTTTTGCAAATGACATGGAACTTAGCAAGAAGGCTAATATTTTGGATCAGAGTCAGGATCCAAAAAGATTTTTGACAAGCCAGTGTTTTAGACTATATTTATACCTTATAAGATGGCATTTCTTAAGATAAATATGAAAATTTGTTTATATGTTCAAAAATAAACATTAGAAATTTAAGTTATAGTTTCATATCAATCTATCAGAAAAAGAACTAGGAGTTTTAGTGGACTCTGAGCTCAAACAGAAATCTACAGTATAACATGGTAGACAAAATACCTCCCCCCCACAAGACCCTCACAAAACAAAATCCCTAAACAAAAGCTAAATAAGTCTATATCTTTCAGTCTATTATTAGTCTACCCTGAAAGATACAGTATCTAGGGAAGGATGGTTATAATTTCACTTTCCTCTGACACGAGTTACAGATGGTGTATTATGTTTAGTTATGAGCACAGGTAGAGCAGGTCTTTTCCATTATGTTTCTCAACATTATACTTCAATTTCTAGTTTTTAGGATGTATTAACAGAAGTACTATATATTGATAAAGGATAAAGCAAATAGTCCTTCTGTATCTTGATCAAACATATGGAAGATTTTCTCAGTTATAGATTCTAATATAAATAGGCCAATTGATAAACAGGCCTACATTGAAATTAAGACAGCCAAAAAGTGAAATAATTTCATAGGACAAATAATGCAAAGAATTGGAGATGTTTATCCTGAAGAAGGGCAGCTAAATAGTGCATGGATAGAGTCCTGGTCTGAAGTCAAGAAGACTCATTTTCATGAGTTCAAATTCAGCCTCAAATGTTTACTAGTTATGTGACCCTAGACAATTCACTAAGTGCTGTTTACCTTAGTTTCCTCATCTATAAAATGAGCTGGTAAAATACTATGTTTGCCAAGAAAACCCCAAATAAGATCATGAAAAGTCAGATATCACTGAAATGACTGACCAAGAACAACAATGCCAGAGGAAGGGAGAATTTAAGCAGAAGATGATTATCTTTAAATATTAAAAAACAACAACAACAATTAAATGAAAACTGTTTTAGATTTGTTCTATGCTATTCAATCTCACACAGATAGAAAGAGTGGTGGAAGTTTGCATGAAGATGAATATATGGTTATGACTTTGTCAGGATAAAAAACTTAACTTGTGGGAATTACTTCTACTAGTCAGATAGCATCATATTTATGACTTCATCAATAAATCTAGAGTTACATAAGACATAAAAAGGTTAAATGATCTATGAAATAACAAGTGTCAGGTAGGAGTGGCCAGATCTTTCTAATTTTAAGCTTAATACTATATCTCTAATATCACAAACCTTTATTTTTAGATGAGGGCAAGCTTAATATGAAACAACAGCGTTGAAAAGATGGATTAAAATGCTGATGAAATCTTGTTTACCTTCATGGAAATGAAGCATCTAGTTCATGAAACATTTCATGTTACTCTATATTGGCAAACTCACATTTGCAGTATTTTCTTACTGAATGCTCTATTCTAAGAAAACCATTGACAAACTGGAGTATGTTAAAGCTAAGGCATTTAAGAGGTTAAATATAGTATATGATAGAAAATAATCAAACACCTGAAATCTTGAGAAGGAGATAAAGGTAGAACATTCTTATTACTTTCAGATATTTGAAGGCTTGCCATTTTATTTGCCATTTTTTTTGTTTCAATAGGCCAAGAGTAGAGGTCAATGGGAAAGCAGATTTGGCTCAACATAAAAATAAACACTTTCTGATAATTAGAACTGGCCAAGAATGGAATGGACTTTCCTGAAAAGTATTTAGTGCTACTACTGAAAATGTTTAAGAAGATCCATAATAACTATATTCCAGTACAAATTAGTTAGGAAAATTTACATTTGGGATAAATAGAAATTTTCGAGAGCTGAAAATTTCTGTATTATATAAAGCCCTACAAATGTAAGATATTAAATATTGCCAGTATTATTTACAAGTCCTTACAATTTGCCTAAAGTGAAGCAGAAATATTGGAATCAATTGCATTCATTATTTTCTGCAAAATTAGTGAAAGGCCCCCAAACCCCCTAAAATCCCCCCCCCCAATTAAACCATGGATACTACATTAGAAGAATTTAACTAATTTCCATTAAAAGTTAAGTTTTGTATTTGGGATAAAAATCTAATGGATTAATTGATAGAGAACAGTGACAGGGGGGCAGCTAGGTGGAATGATGGCTAGAATGTCAGGAAGACTCATCTTCAAAGTTGGCTTTAGACACTGTCTGACCCCAAGCAAATCACTTATTCTTCTTGCCTCAGTTTTTTCATCTATAAAATGATCTGGAGAAGGAAATGGCAAGCCATTCCATTTTCTTTGCCAAGAAAACTTCAAATTGAAAGAATCAGATATGACTGAATAATGACTAAACAGCAGCACCAACAGAAGTGATAGTTTGGTTTCCTTATACATTAATTTTCCAGACCAACCATATGGTTCTGTAAAATCTTGCTTCCTTAGTAGGGGGATGAAGTTAATGGATACTGGTGAGGGCTTTTAATGGTACCCAAGGGAAAGAACCTTTTTGTGAAAAAATAGAAAAACAGAATGCTACTCTAGGTCATGCCAGAGTTCTCAAAGCAACCAAATTCAGGGTGTTAAGTACAAAAACAGAAATTAGGGAAGAATTTTTTTACAAAGAATTTTTTGACAAAAGGAACACATTATGAAGGGGGAAGAAATAGACATCAACAAGATGGTAGTTGATCTAATATAACTTTACTTGAAATAGGATTCTTTTGGTAGTCACCTAGTTATTTCTCATTTTTGTTTTGCCCCATTACTGTGATGCTGAGTTTAGAGAAATGCAAAACAAATGTGACACAAAATGAAACTACTTCCATGTAGATTTAGGGTAGCCTCAAGGTAACTCTCTCCAAGCTTACTCTTCTCAGGGACAGAAGAGTCACCAAGTAGATATTTTATGAAGATTCCATCTATCGATCTGTTGTTAGTGACACAATAAACCAGTGGTTCTCAAACTTTTGTGCTCAGTATCTTCATGCTCTTAAAAAAAACTATTGAGGATCTGTTCAAAGAGTTTTTGTTCACATGGGTTATATTTATAGCTATTTACTATATTAGAAATAAAAAATAATTTTAAAATGTAGGCCCTCTGAAAGGGTTTCAGACACCCCAACAATTCTTTGGACTACACTTTGAGGACCACTGCAATAAACACTGATTCCCATGACTAAGTCTAATTTGAGGAGGTCACTGTTGAGATACAGAGCTCCCTCACACTAAAAGTCCAACTTGTGCCATAAATATTCTACATCATTCTTATTCTAAAGGCATAAAGGAAAGAGAGAAAAAGTGATTTCACAATATACTCTACATTAAGGTGTGTGTGTGGATCATATCCTAAGGCAAACACTGATTGGTCTTTGCCATCACAACTGCATTCCTTCTTTACTAATGTTATGAGGCTCTAGACATCATTGTTCTTTAGGGATTTTCTTTACAAATGTTTAAATCCTTTTTGTGACATCATATAAATCTTTACTTTTATGACTGTATACATACATACATATACACACACACACACACATAAATATATATATCTGGGGATGTATATTCTCATAGAATTATATATATATGCATATATATATATATATTTTTTTTTTAACACATTAGGATTCTAGATGGAGCAGTGGATAGAATGCTGATTTAAAGTCAGGAAGATCTAAGTTCAAATTCTTTCTCATTTTTCCTAGCTATGGGACTCCAGGGGAAGGAACTTAACTTCTGTCTGCATTAGTTTCCTTATTAGCAAAATTGGGATAATAATAGGCCTCACTTCCCGAGGATTGTCATGAGGATCAAATGAGTTAATATTTGTAGATCACTGGATGAATCCTAAAACACTATATAAATCCTAGATTATTATTTAGATGACTAAGTCCTATGATGTGGCGATCCAAGGTCAGTCTATTAATGAATGAGAATTAAAAAAAAAAGCATTTGGGGTCACTGATCTCGAACTGGAAGGGACCTCAAATCCCATCTAGTTTGATCCCTTCATTTTAAAGATGAAGAAAAGTGAAGTCCAAATGACTGTCTAAGGTCACCCTGATAGTATGCATCAGAGAAGAATTTTGAAGTTAGGTTACCTGACTCCAGAATTAGTGATGTTTCTACTAGGAACCAGCCACTATGTTAGATATTAAAGATACAAAGACAAAAATGAAACCATCCCTATCCTGAAGAAGCATATATTTATTGTATGAGAATTATATGAAATCTATGTATGTGTATATATGCACATATACACATACATAAAATAGATTTAAAAATATTTTGGTAGATGGAGATGATAGCAGAAGAAAGAGATCACAAAAGCTCACATTTGAGCTGAGTTTTAAAAGAGAATTCTAAACAGCAAAATTAAAATGAAGTTCATGTCATGCTGAGGTGCAAAAACTTGGAGCTAGGAAATTATATATCATGTGTGAAGAACATCAAGACCAATTTGTACTATAGATAGTGTGAAGAGAGAAAATATGGAGTAAGTCTGGAAAGTCAAATTGTAAAGAGATTTAAATACTGAAAACAATTTTGCATTTCAATCATAGCTATAATAGGGAAGTACTGAAGTTACAGATCACTTACTAAATCTAAAATTATTTTCCAGGTTTTACACAGCCAATAGGGCTAATTATCTCACTCTGGTTTTGAAAAATGATTGTGATCACACTCTTTTTTAAAAATTTTGAACTTAAGAAATAAAAGAAGAATTTCCATAACATAGTAAAATAGAAAAAAAATGATTGTATGTGCAACTACAAGTTTAATATGTACAATTTGCTAATATTTTAAAATATATATCAAAATTATCAGGGGAATTTCTTTTTCCTCCTCCCTCCAAACTAGAGAGGTTTCTGAAAGAATTCAGGACTAGATTTATGTATTGATGGCATTCCAGAAATCATTATAGGGTGTGTATAAGAAAAGTCGAAGAGAGTAGTCGTATCAGGGACCTTCTAGCTGAATATACTTAAATGAGAAGGAAATGTCCTCATGTTATCTGAGTGTTGTTAGGGTCCTGAATCATTATGGAAGGCAGCCTTTGAGGTAAACAATGGAGACAGATCATGAAAAGTTTCCTAAAGTTTAAAAAAGTTTAAGTAATAATAATCCTTTACCCAAATTAGAGCTCATTTGTGCCAAACATTTAATTTTAAATCTGAAGTAGCTGATTCCCAGAGAAGTCAAATAATTTCTCCTAGTCCATGAAGCTGATATGTACTGTGTTTCCCCAATAATAAGACCTATCCCGAAAATAAGCCCTCCCCTTACTGTGTAAGATTCCTCAAAAATAAGCCCTCTCCCGAAAATAAGCCCTATTGAGATTGCTACTGTAGTGAAGGTGATCCCCTGCGCTACACGCTACATTACGTTACCCTCTGTATGCACTGTCCCCCTCTCCCTCTCTCCCCCCTCCCCCCCCCGTGAAACACATGCTCCGAGCTGCATCCAATGAGAGCTGCAGCAGTGAGCATGTCATCCTATTCTTCCCCAGTGATTTGCTTGCTGGGGCCATTGAGAACAGTGCCGCGGAGGAGAGCTGAGGCAGGACAACATAAAAACCGGGTATGTAAGTGGGAGGGAGGGGGCATGATGGAGGATAAAAGGGGCATGATGGAGGATAAAAGAAGAACTCAGGGGGCATGATGGAGGATAAAAGAAGAACTCAGCCAGCACTCACCGCGCTAAAGAAATGAAGAACTTCCTTGCAGAGAGAAGAATAGATCAAGTAATGATTCCTGCAGGAATGACTGCCTATCTCCAGACCCTTGATATTGCAATAAACAAGCCATTCAAGGACCATTTGTGCATGGAAGTAAATGACTACATTGAAAATAGAATGGAAAGAAATCAGTGTGGAAACTTTGTGAAGCCCTATCTGCAAGAAGTCGTGACTTGGGTGAAGAAGTCATGGGATAAAATTACTGACAGCTGTGTCGCCAAGGCACTACGAGCAGGTTACCTGGACAAGAGATGTTCATTTAAAGAGAGCAATATTGCTGGACATGACAGATTGGGTCCACTTCTTCTGAAGGAAATAGAGGCGCAAGACATCCAGGAACGGAATTCAGGGTATGGACACTTATGACGATGTTGTTGAAGAAGATGACATACTTTTTTTTGGTTCACATTTACCTGTTTACTAAAATTGCTATCAATGTTCATTAAAATAAGCCCTCCCCTGAAAATAAGCCCTCTGGTGTTTTTCTGTCCCCCCCCAAAAAAAATAAGACAGTGTCTTATTATTGAGGAAACATGGTAGGTAAGGCATGATTTGAATTGGCTCCAGTGATTCATAAACTGCTAGATGTATCATTGTTCTTTGTCCTTTGTTCTCATAGAGGACCATGACCTCAGGAAAGTAATGCCATAGTATGTAAATGAATTGGATTTAATTGAGAGAGGGCTGTGCAAAGTCACCTGTCCTACTTTCTCTTCCAGAGCCATCTGGGTCCAGTGGGCAGATCAGGATCACTAGAGATGACCCCAGATGTAGTGGGAGAACTTTTTAAGTTAAGGTCTTTAACAGTTCTCAGCCAAACAGAGGCTGCTAGATCTAGAGTTAGAGGATCTTCAGTTGACCACTGTTACAATTCCATGACTATGTAGAAACTGATCTTTGAAAAACTTGAAGTATCTTAGAAAGAATCCCACAGCTAGTAAATGTCTAGTAAAATGTTTGAACATTATGCCTCTAGGCCCATCGATCTATCCATTAGTCTATGAAGTATCCACTTTTTTTTTTTTCCTGCATTGAGCTGCCTCATTTAGGATAAACAGTTCCCATATGAGTAAAGGTTAGCTCAAGTCTTTTGGAAACTCATTACGAACAAATTGGAGGCTTCAGTTATAATACATTTTAAAAAAAGGAGCAAGTCTTCATGATGTTAGTTATAGCAATAATCATTTCTTAAATATATACTATATGCATAACACTGTATGAACTGCTAAGGGAAGATGCAACAGTTGGAGTGGAACCTGTTCTTGATTGTGACAGAATCAGCAGTCTTTGTGGTGGAGGTGACATTTGAATAGCTATTTAAAGGATGAGTAGAAATTAAATGAACAGAGAAGGAATATATAATTTGTATATCCTTTAGGGACAGGATGAGCAAAGGCCCTGAAGCCAGTTTATGCGTAGGAGTCAGAATTGAACTGTAATCTGAGGTTGCTTGGCACCATTCTCTCTTAAAAAAAAAATTCAAGGGGCAGCTAGATGGCACAGTGGATAGAGCATCTGCCCTGAAGTCAGGAGGACCGGAGTTCAAATCTGGCCTCAGACACTTAATGTGGTCTAGCAAGTCACTTAACCTCAATTGCCTCAGCAAAACAAAACCCCAATGGTATTTTTGTTTTTTAATTACATGTAAATTTTAAGATTCATTTTTGTAAAATTTTGAGTTCCAAATTTTTCCCTTTTCTTTCCTTTATCTCCCCAAAGCAACAAGCAATTTGATATGTGTTATACTGTACAATCATCTTAAACATATTTTCATGTTAGTCATGTTGGTAAAAGAAAAATCAGGACAAAAGGGAAAAATCATGAGAAAAAAATAACAAGCAAACAAACAAAAAAGGTGAAAACAGTATGCTTCAATCTTTATTAAGTCTCCATAATTCTCTCTCTAGATGTGGATGACATTTTTCATTTCAAGTCTCTTGGTATTGTTTTGGATAATAGTATTACTGAGAGAAGCTAAGTCTATCATAGTTGATCATTACATAATCTTTCTGTACATTATTCTCCTGGTTCAGCATGCTTACTTCACTCAGCATCAGTTCATATAAGTGTTTCCATGTTTTTCTGAAATCAACCTGTTCATCATTTCTAATAGAACAATAATATTTCATTACATCATATACCATAACTTATTCAGCCATTCCCCAACTGATGAGCATGCACTCAATTTTCAATTCCTTGGCACCATTTTCCAAGATACCATGCTGGCAAATCCAGTCAAGTATAATCTATTTTTATACCAGCCTTTTAGCCTCACTATATCAGCTCAATATATTTTATATTTGTGGGGGGAAATATTGTGATACTAACAAAATGATTTTTCTGTGTCATGTACGTGCAATGTGATGGATTCAGTGGGAGTGAGAAAACATTTGGAATTTCAGCTTTGCCACTTCAAATCAACTCAATAAACTTTCAACAAGTGCCTGTTAGGTGTCAGCAACTATACTAAGTTCTGGGAACACAAGTAAGAGAAAAAAGACAAAAAGACCCTGATCTTAAAGAGCTTACATTCTAATTGGGAAGACAACATACAAAAGGAGGATGAAAATGGGGGCACAATGATGGTATCCTGGACTGTGGTATAGGGGGATGGGAGAATGACAGTTATTTTATGGAGTCAAATCCAAGCAAAGTTATTGATGTAAAGTAGATTGTTGCATAGTTCAGATCCCGGGGCCTTATAATGGAAAATTTTGGAAGGAATTTAATGATACATCTTCCAGGCCTCCAAGGGAGACAAGAGGCACCTGAGAGAGCTGAGAAGGCATTTACTATTGCTATTTATGTGACTTCAGGTAGGACAGTTCTCTCTGGGCCTCATTTGCCCCATGTAAAAAATGACAGAGTTGGATTAGGTGATGTTTAAAGCTCCTTACAGCTCTAAAATCTCCAGTCCTAGGAGTCTGTGGTTCTTTGTCTTACCTGATACAAGAGTAAAACTTGGAGAAGATGAAAAAGAAAAAAAGGAGAGACGCTTCCTGAAATGGTTTGTAACCAAATCAGCTCTTATCTCAAAATGATTTCTTGCCCAAGACATTCAAAGGATGATAATCAGCCTTTGTTTTTAGATTCCTTTTAGTTTTATTGCAGAATAATGTAATTAAGATACATTTTTATTGCCATTTTACTGTCTCTGTCTGTTCTCTCTACTGCTATAATTTCCTGAAAAGGAGATGTATGACATCCTGTGGGCATCCCTAGTAGCTTTTCAATCACAATTCATGTCCTCTGAAGTTAGTTTCATTTTGCCAAAAGAGGTATATATATTTTTTCATCTTAGCATTCTTGTCATTGGAAATGAGTGGTTCTGATTATCTGATACATTGAAGAAGAATGAAGGGGAATAAAAGGTCTTTTTTTCTTTTTCCTCTTAATGCATGATATGTGTGGACAGAGAGAAAACTCCATGATAAATATATTTCTTTAAGAAAAATTGCATGTCTGTCTTTTTCCTTACCCAGCAGGAGTTAATCCACTTAGTTTTGGAACTCCATGCACAGGCTCAGATATCAAGATTGATGGGTGAATGAGTGAAAATTCACCTATTCCACAATATGTAGCCAGCCCATGCTTCACAACCCAATCAGTTATCCTCCAGGAAATTAGAACAAACTTAGCATGGGCAACCTGCCATCTACCCTATAGACAGGACAGAATTCTAATTCCTTGTCTCTCTTTACCAGCACGTCTTCCAACCCAATCCCCATTCTTTCTAGCTCACTCCTATTCTGAGAACGTCAATACAATGAAATAACAAATCAATGCTGCAAATGTTACTGGAAAAGGAATGACAATTGACTGCTCTATGGCTCTATTAGCAATTCCTGGAAATTCTAAGCCTCAAAATATTTTCATTGGACCCTGTTCCCCCACATTCTTTGGATTTTGCCCAGTGAATAAAAGTTCTTGAGAGCAAACTCTCTCCTTTGTATTTTGTCTTAGTGTCTTGCACATTGCTTAAAACAAAGGGACTAGAGCTATGATTACATTGCTCTGAAAAGAATTAAGATGAGAAGGCTTTCTTCATCACTTAGGTTACTTCCTTTTCTGCAACTGATATTCTTTAAAAGATGTCCAGAGTATTGAAAGAGTAAGTGCCTTCTCTAGGATCACATAATCAGGATGTTTCAGAAGTAGAATTTGAACTCAGGCTTTGCTAGTTCTCTGCTTCACCACTTAGAGGCACTTCATAAATGTTTGATCATTCATTCACCCTGCTACCTTTTTTTGAACTCAAGGTGATTTAAGTATACTTCTTTGATTCCAACTGGTTGAATTTTAATTAGAATACTTAATATAAAACAAAATACCTGTAATAAATTTTTAGTCTCTTTCAAAAATCCTGCATCTCTCTCTCTCTCTCTCTCTCTCTCTCTCTCTCTCTCTCTCTCTCTCTCTCTCTCTCTCTTCCTCTCTCTCTCACTCTCTCTCTCTCTCACTCTGTCTCTCCCTCTCTCTCTCATTTACATGTTTCTATGTCTTAACATTTTCATACCTAAAACTGACAGACCAAATCTAACAGAAGATAAAAATGCCAGATTGGTAGGATTCCATGGATTCCATAACAATAGAGTCAGTAGAAGGGAAAATAGTTCTCTTTTTTATATTTCCTCTATAAAATGAGGAAATTGCATTGAATAGTCTCTAAGGTCTTGTCTAGTTTGAACATTCATTTTCTGACAATATTTTACTTCAAAGTTTTACATTGCTTTGACTGATAATCAATTGATGGCATTCATTAAATATGTTTACATAGTTAGCATTATTTAGAAACTTTGTATAGAAGGCAAATTAGGAATTTAGAGAAAGGTTAGTAGTATATTGTGAGAAGCTAGAAGCTTCTTGGTTTAATTTCAGAGAGGGGAATATGGTCAACCTGAAGTTGCAACATAAACATATATCTATATGCGTATGTGTGTGTGTGTGTGTGTGTATACATTTTTGCAGATTATGTTTGCTCATATAGAGATAGAAATGTGTATATATGCATACATATTATATATATATATATATATATATTTAACCTTGCTTTTTAGAGCTTTATTTCTCAATATATTCTTGCCCATTTCCCTTCCTAGGGAACCATCCTTTGTACCAAAGAACAAAAATAATAATTAAAAAAAAAGCAGTTGGGAAAACCATATAAATTATTCTTTGAGGTTATTCTCTTTACTCTGTATAGAGGACTCATGTATTATTTTAATATTGTTGCTTTTTGCTTCTTTTTTGCTAATTTATTTTCTTCTGTATTTGTTTATTAAGAAACTAAGAGGTATAGTGAATAGAATGCTGGACCAGGAGTAAGGAAGACCTGATTTAAAATGTGGCCTGGCATCAAATACCTATCCCAATCAACTCATTGTCCTCAGTTTCCTTGTCTGTAAAATGTAGCCAATTTTTAGCACCTCTCTGCAGAGTTGTTTTGACAATCAAATGAGGTAATATTTTTAAATACTTTGCAAACCTTAAAGCATTATAAAAATAGTAACTATTATTATTATTATTTTCCATATCTGTCATTTTATCTCTTAGAGTATCTGCTTCTATGGAGAGATCCTATACTATATATTCAATTGTACCTACTTTGCTGAATGTTTTTCTAAATAATTCTCATTAAGATCTTCCAACCTGGTCAAAATCCCATTCTCTATGGCAAAGATATCGAGCACATAGCCCATAATAGTTTCAAGTGTGTCTCAAACAAGATTAAAACATAACAGGAAACTAGTTAATAAGATAAATAAGAATATAAGAAACATAAATAATATTAATATATCACTTAAAAAGTCTATATATGGCTCACAGGGCCCTTTATGTATGGTTTATTGATCCCTATTTCTATTTGAGTTTGATACCTATGCTCTATAGAAAGTCTTTTCTAATTCCCCTTTTATTCTAGTGCCTTCACTCTCTTTATTATTTTAAACTTACATTTTGCTTGTTTGCACATAGTTGTCTGTCTGTTGTCTCTTTCACTTGAATGTGAATTTCCTGAAAGCAGAGACTTTCTTGTACCATTTTTTCAGTATTCCTCGCCATTAGCTCACTGCTCGACACATAGTAGGTCCATAATGTTTATTGACTGCTTGACTGCCTGAGTCTTTCTGCCTTCCATCCTCCAATTGTTTGGAGTTCTTCTACTTCTGTCTTTTGAGTGGTTGAGCAGAATCAGTGCCTTTCAGTTCAATCAGAGGGAATTTGAGCATGGGTAATTTCTATTGCAACACCATGAATCTAAGCCTGCAAGTTTCTTTGTATTCCCTACAACAGACAAAGTCATGGGGATAAGGATACTGGGAGATATGAGTATTAAACATATCTCATGTTCATTAATGAGGTTTTAACTTGCACAAGATTTCTATCTTCATGAGGATGCAGCTATAATTCTATAGTTAGTGAATATTTTCTTTCTTTTGAAATTTTGGAGTTGGAGAAATTTGCAGAAAACAACTACTTTGACATCATGTTACTTACATCTAGATTTGGCTTTTTGAAACTCCCTATTTAACTCCCAAGGCTTACTCAGGAACAAACAAACAAACAAAAAGGCCTGTCATACAAAACTAATTAGTTTTTGAAGAATTCTCATTTAGTAGCCAGGCCATCATGCTGAATATAGAGGAAAGATGAGGGAATAAAGAGAACTCATTGTTTTCATTTTATTTTATTTTTTTTGAGGACAAAGTAGACTCTGGGTTAAGCATTACCTTTGACACAATCTATATTCTCTCTCAGTTATAAATAATAAAGAACAATGGGCTGTGGAGAGTACTTTGTACAAGATTTAGCAAAGAAGTAAAAAATTGTTGGCTTTCTCTTCTGCAGAAAACAGCTTCAAGTGGATACTTGGCTTCAAGGTGTGATGCATAGGATTAACTTTTAATGGACTATTGATCACAAAATAGAAAATTTTGATTACATCAAATTAAAAACCCTTTATACAAACAAAACTAATGCAAACAAGATTAAAAGGGAAGCAACAAACTGGGAAAACATCTTCACAGTTAAAGGTTCTGAGAAAGACCTCATTTCCAAAATATATAGAGAATTGACTCTAATTTATAAGAAATCAAGCCATTCTCCAATTGATAAATGGTCAAAGGATATGAACAGACAATTTTTAGATGATGAAATTAAAACTATTTCCACTCATATGAAAGAGCGTTCCAAGTCACTATTGATCAGAGAAATGCAAATTAAGACAACGCTGAGATACCATTACACACCTGTCAGATTGGCTAAGATGACAGGAAAAAATAATGATGAATGTTGGAGGGAACGCGGGAAAACTGGGACACTGATGCATTGTTGGTGGAGTTGTGAACGAATCCAACCATTCTGGAGAGCAATCTGGAATTATGCCCAAAAAATTATCAAATTTTTGATCCAGCAGTGCTACTGCTGGTCCTTATAGCCCAACGAGATACTAAAGAAAGGAAAGGGACCTGTATGTGCCAAAATGTTTCTGGCAGCCCTGTTTGTAGTGGCTAGAAACTGGAAAATGAATGGATGTCCATCAATTGGAGAATGGTTGGGTAAATTGTGGTATATGAATGTTATGGAATATTATTGTTCTGTAAAAAATAACTAGCAAGATGAATACAGAGAAGCTTGGATAGACTTACATGAACTGATGCTAAGTGAAATGAGCAGAACCAGGAGATCATTATATACTTCAACAATGATACTGTATGAGGATGTATTCTGATGCAAGTGGATTTCTTTGACAAAGAGAAGATCTAACTCAGTTTCAATTGATCAATGATGGACAGAATCAGCTACACCTAAAGAAAGAACACTGGGAAATGAATGTAAACTATTTGCATTTTTGTTTTTCTTCCCTGGTTATTTTTACCTTCTGAATTCAATTCTCCCTGTGCAACAAGAGAACTGTTCGGTTCTACACACATATATTGTATCTAGGATATAATGTGACATATTTAATATGTATAGGACTGCTTGCATCTGGGGGATGGGGTGGAGGGAGGGAGGGGAAAAATCGGAACAGAAGTGAGTGCAAGAGATAATGTTGTAAAAAATTATCCTGGCATGGGTTCTGTCAATAAAAAAGTTATAATTATTAAAAATAATAATAATAAAAAACTTTTAATGGACAATAATATTCACATAGCTCCAAATCCTCCAGAGATGCTAAATAAAAGGGCTGAAACATGGATGAGAGTGATTAGCTTCACAAAGAATCACTGGGAAGTGTCCTGATGTTAGAGGGAAGTTAGCTTTCTTGAATGAATCGCAATAATCACTGTCTAGTAAAAGAAGGATCATGGGATACTAGAGTTTGAAAGGACCTGCTCCACAATTTATTACCTAGATGAAAGAATTAAGGTCTAGAGAGACTAAATGATTTTCCTAGTATCAATCTAGTGACTAAATCAGAAAGAGAATACAGGTTTTCTGATTCTTGTTTCAATGCTATTTCTAACACTTTTGAAACTCTGAGGAAAGAGGAATTTAACGATCATCAAGATCCACTGAATTGATAATAATAGGGAAGCACATGTGAGTTAGAATGGATAGTGCATTTATAAATTATTACATAAATGTATACTAAGAATGATAATCAATAGTGCCTGGGCACAGGAAACTCTGTAGTCCTACTTATAACCATGACCTGCTTTCTGTAAGATGTAAAAATAGAAGCAAAGACTACTTGGAAGATATCTGCATATTACAAAGCCCTTCAACTAGCAGAAGCAAATAGCAATGATCTTGCCAGCAGCAGCCTGCTTATTTGAAAGTCACTCGTATTCCAGCCCATCAGATGTTGGCCATAATCCTGAAGAGCAAATGCTGATCAGACTGATGAAGGGAGGGCTGTGAGGATGGAACAAATACTGATCTTCTGACATGTTGGTAATAAATGAAGTTTAATGCATTTGTAATTCCTATTAATTGCTACTCTGGGTTATTGATTTCCCTCCCCCAAACCCTTTCTTACTTAGAGGCAAATTTCAATTGGTATGGGTTGGGGAGGGGGAATGGTGTTGGAGCTACTGTGTTGGCAAAGTCCCTAAGATATTCTGGCCTCTATAACTCTAGTGACATAATTAAGCCTCTATGATCCAGGAATTTTTCTCTTTTCCAAATCTAATGTGTCATGACTGGCTCTCTTGGGAATGAGGTAAAAATGATTTGGAGTGGGATTCTTGTTATGGCTAGGAGTCCAGTTTTCTACATCGTTAAGAATGGATTCAATTTCTTTAATGAGCCTGAAATGCTGTCCTCTGGGGCTGTGTGCAGTTCTGCCTAAAAGTCCCCACAATTCTTAGCAACCGGCATTAACCCTGCTATTATTAATGGCATAAATTTTTAAAGATTCCCAAGTTCTCTAATATATAGGGGAAAAACACACACAACAACTCAACACTTTCTTTCCCTCTGCCCTCACTCCCTCTTCTTCCCTCCCCCTACAATCTGTTCTGCTAAATAAAGACACAGGTGAAAACCACAGAGTGGGAGGCCCGCTACTGAAGCAACCTGTCAGGCCTCTGATACCCATCAGCATAGCTGAAACCCAATTGAAAAGTGTGTTTTGGCTTTGTCAGGGGGAAAAACTGGGTGAATACTCTTCTATAACATTTCTGGTGTCTGAAAAGGCCCAGGTTTGTGCCCGAGGCAAAGGACATTAAAAGGGAGAGATCTGCTGTCACCTGTTTCCAATTGTTGCTGTCTGGAGCATGAAGGCAGTGTCTGCTGAGGGGAGAGTGGTGGGAGAGAATATGATTATGCACTCAGGTCAGCAAAGAGAAGCTTGTAACATTAGTCACTAAGGATTAGTCTCTCAAATTATTTTTGCTTTTGCATTGTCCTCACTAAGTACCAGATTGGTAATTACTTGTCTCCTCTTCCATCTTCTCCCCCTGTCCCCAAACACAGACACTTAATTTCCAACTTAGCCAAGGTTTTCTACCTTAATAATTATAATGGGAAAAATGCTCAGATTGAAGTCAGCAGAAATCTGGGTTTGAGTCCTGCTTCCAACCCTTATGAATTGTGTGATTAGGGATGTCACTTAGTCTGAGCCTTAGTTTCCTTTTATGAAAAATGGAAATAATAACAATACCTCTAGTATTCACAGGGTTGTTTTGAGAAGCAAGTGAGATAAAGTATGTAAATTATTTTATTAATAATGACATTATTAATAATATTAAAGTTGATATTTTATGCTCTGCAAAGGACTTTACACATTTATTTCATATACAACATTGCAAGATGGATAAGAGAGACTTTATTATCTCCATTTTATATATAAGAAAACTAAGGTTCAAAGAGAGTAATTAAATTGCTCCTGAGTATGTAGCTTATATCAAAAATGGAATTTGATCCCAGATCTTCTAGACTCCAAATCCATCATTTTATTGACTATACAGAATAGCATAGTGGATGGAAAGTTGTACTTGATATCAAAAAATTTTGATTCTGATTTCCTGTGACAGATTCCTTCTAACCATGTTTAACTTCTTGTAGCCTTAATTTACATAACTGTGAAATAGGAAAAGTAGGGAAAAGAATAAGTATTTATTAAATACTAACTGTATGCTAGGAACTGTGCTAAGCACTTTATAATAATTATCTCGTTTGATTTTTACAACCCTAGGAAGTAGGTACTATGATTATTCTGATTTTATAGTTAAGGAAACTGAGGCAGATAGAGGGTATGTGATTTGTCTAGTGTCTCACAGGTAGTAAGTATCTGAGCAGAAATTTAACTTCAGCCATTTCTGACTTTAGGCCAGTGCTGTACTCTGCTAGTTGTGGTTAATATCACATACCCTAAGGTATATAAAGTATTTTGCCTGTCTTAAGACACTTAATAAATACTTGGAATTATTATGAAAATGGCACCTATTTTATAATGCTTTATAAAAAGGAGATACTGCTATTATCATAGAAAATATTTGTGTTTTAGGCATTTTTCAGTCATATTTGATTTTTTTTGAGACCCCATTTAGCGTTTTCTTGGTGAAGATAGTTGGGTAGTTTTTGGCATTTCCTTCTTTAGTTCATTTTACAGATTAGGAAACTAAGGTAAACAGAGCTTTTATGCTGATCAATGGCATGGGATTATTGATAGATGCTGTGCTGTTTCCAAAATTGCAAACTAAACCTTTTCCTTCTGTTTCAACTTCAGATTCAATTCATTATCCATCTTTAGTATCTAACTTTATTTACATTAATTTGATAACTCAATGAGATGAACATCCAAATGTATCTCATAATCCAGACATTAGATATTTTTCCTCCACTTGATTTTTTTCTGTGTGAATTATGATGATAACCTCTTTTGAAGAATTTGGAATTTTATTGAAGAACTGTGGAGTTTGTCTTCATATCATCTGTAGTGTGAATTTTTGAAGGTTGTTAAGATCTATTGGGAATTACTTCTTTTTGAACCTGGTGCAGTATATCTTCTATAATAATGACAAATAGCTTTGGCAAACATGACTCTCTGTTTTATGTCTTGGTTTGATCAGAGAATCCTTGAACAAGAAGATCATCAGTAGTTATATCTATGATTACATTTATAATCTTAATAGGTTCATGGCAGCTTTTGCATCATGAATTAAGATTTCCTTGCATTATGATGCAAAACTTGCCATGAACAGAGTAAGATGTCATTATTATCCTTTGCTTTGCCAAGTTAAAATATCTTGTAACCTAAAAACAAGCATCAAATGGACTATTTTAGGTATTGTACCTGTTTTTTCAATAGTGTAAGTATGATGATATGGTCTCCTACAGAAAAACATGTAAAATGTCTTTCTCATATTTTCAACAAGGATACCTACCCTGAATGTGTATAGACCATTGTCATTATAGATAATAATATTGCTATGGTTTCTCCCATACTTTTTGCATTCTTCTCTTTTTAGGATGTCTTGAAAATCAGTTCTGCAATTATTTTCAATATTGTGTCATTTCTAACATGGATTCCTTCTGTGTGTCTTTGATCCAGCTCAGTTATTTTTCCCAATTTCATCTTCTTACATGATATTTCTCTATGTGGAAAAATTTTAGAGATCAAATATGATGCTTCCACTATCATCTTCCTCCTCTTGATCATCATCATTATCATTATCACTTAAATTTATACAGCTTGTTAAGGTTTGCAAAATATTTTTCATGATTGTTTAAAATTTAAACTTCACCATAACCTTGTGAAATACATGCTGTTATTATTATTTCTTTTTTATAGATACAGAAACTGAAGTGGAGAGATGTTAAATTACTTTTCCAAGGAAATAAATGTCCAAATGAGGATGTGAATCTAGGCCCTTCTAACTCTAAGTCCTACTCTCTTTTCATTATCGCACTCCAAAACTGCAATGCTTTATAAATGATGGGTAATTTGTTCTGTTTGCATTCTTCTGTTGACCTTTCATTTCATCAATAACAATTCTTGAGATAATCTGGCTTTTTTCATTGTCAGGATATGCACCTTACCAATTTTTTGTCTTTTCTATTACTTTTTTTTAAATGAGGTGATCCTTTTCATAACCTACCACCATCCTTAGCCCCAATATTCTTCAAGTGAGCTTTTACTCTCCATCACCAATATTGCCTTTGTTTCTATGCATGTTCAATTGAAAATTAATGGGATAAAAAATTTTCTATCTGAGGCTGTTTCTAGACTCTTTTAGTTTCTTTTTCATGGATACTGATTGTAGTTAACTTTTTTTTAGTGACATAAACATAATCTATATCAATTGCTTTACCTTTATCCATTTCTCACAGTCAACATCTTGAGTAAAGTTGGCAACTTATTGCGATAGTTATTGTAATTTCCCCTTGTCAAAATTTCCCCCCTATGTTATTCATTTATTCTAATCTTCTCATCTCCATTAATTTACCATTGATTTTGATCTTTTCTCAAATGACATTATAGTTGAATACATGGCTAATATTACAAGCCTACATAGCTATCATACAAGCTATGTAGAATGGTTTTTTAAAATAATGCTTTATTTTATTCTTAAAAAGACAAACCAAACATTTTCATGCCCTCAAAAAGTGTTTCCTAAACATGACAAATTCATTAACATTTTCTCAACCCAAGTCTTTCCTTTTCTCAAACCCAGTGACAAAAATTTGTCTTAATCTAAAAAGAAACTTCCTTTAATATTGGTAGAATGAGTTTCATGGATTAGAATTATTTCATAATTTGAATTTGACAGTTTGAATGTATTCATATAATCTCCCACCAATATTTTGCTATAAAAGTATAAACAAAATTTTATTTTTTGAAAATATATTTCCAATAATATACTACTATATTATAAAATTTGATGTATTTTTAATACAAATTCTAATACAAAAATTTCAACTTTAATTTAAAAAAATTTAACTTAGAAGTATGTGTGTCAATCTGATAAAATCAAAATTGCTTAGATACAGATACTTATTCAGTTGAATTGCTGACTCAGAAATCTGAATTCTTGGGTTTAACTCTTAACTCATTCGTCTACTGCTTGCATGACTTTATCCTTTTGGGGTTCTCAATTTCTTTTTCTACAACATGAATGGGTTAGGCTCCATTACCTCTAAGGTGACTTCAACTTCTAAATCCACAATCTTTGGCCATATCTTTCCATGAATCTTCCATAAAGATCCCCCCACAATGCTGCCTGTCTTCTTGTTTTTTCCTATTTTAGAAGTATCAATCCACTTATCCTATTGCCTCTCATTTTTTATTAATTGAACATCATGTATTCTTTTCTATACTTATCATTTAACCATAGATTCAGAGATAGAAGGGATTATAGAGTCATAGAACTGTGAGGGACCTTATTGATCATCTAGTTTAATTTCTGAATTTTATAGATGAGGAAATTGAGGTTCAGATATTTTAAATTACTAGTCCATCCCCTTAATTTCATAGGTTAGAAAATTAAGGAACAAAGACGGTTAAATCACTTACACAGGAGAACAAGTGATAGTCCTGAGATGCAAGCTGAGTTTTTCTTATTCCAATTCCAAAGCTCTTTCCAGTGTAGCTTCTAAGAATACCAAGTTCCCATCATATTAATGATTCATTTTCTCCTTAAACAATCTTAGTAACATTCTGTGGACTACTTGCGTTAATTATGCACATCTTTATTGTTCTTTGCATTCTTTATAATTTTTCTTACCATGTTATCCTATGATTCATATTATTATAACCTCACTAGATAAACACTGATGTTAATGAATTAGATTTTTGCATCAGTGAATAGTTTTTTCAGTTCTGACTCAACTCATTGATCAATTGTAGCACTTCTCAATGATGCAAATATTGGTGGATTAACTTGATAGCCTTCTCAAGCTGAATGTCACATTCTGAACAGTATTAATTTTTATTCATTTAGTTTTGTAGTCTGGATAGTGAATTATCTCCTTTGCATTGATACAAATTTCATTAGGAAGTCTTTTAAAATTCTAAGAGTCAGTTGCATGTTATTTATTAGTAGCAGGTTTTCTTAACCTGTGAGGTGTGTGTGTGTTGTGTGTGTGTGTGTGTGTGTGTGTGTGTGAGAGAGAGAGAGAGAGAGAGAGAGAGAGAGAGAGAGAGAGAGAGAGAGAGAGAGAGAGTAATGGAGGTCTTTGGCACTATGGCACCTTTTAGAATAATGCATTTAAATACACAAAATAAAATTAAAAGAATTACAGAGGACAAAAATTATACAGAAATACATTTGTATTTATGTGTGTATATGTGAGTATATATAAACAAAGACTCCAGAATACAAACCCCTGATAAATAGGAATATTTTAAAAATTTGGATCCTATGCAAGATGTTTTCTATGATATTGGCAGACACCTTAGGTATAAATATATCTTCCTGTTTTACTCTTCACTTGACATCAATATCCAGGCAGATATTTAGAAATCTGATTGGTCACAGATCCTTGTATAATGTCATGAAAAGTGAAATTGATTATATCTCAACAGACAAGAAATGACTGATTATTAACTTAACAGTCATTTCTGAATAAGTTGTCTATGTTCATTCAAATCATCTGCTGCTCAGATCAAAAATCAAAGTAAGTAGCAAATTAGAAGAAAGGATAAAGATGAGAAGACACTAAGTGTTAAGAATCCATGTTTAAAAATGCTGTCAACTCAACATCTTCTAGTCAGTTCTCGAAATTGAGAAATTACTTGGTGGAGTGGTGAAATGACCCAACCATTCAATTGGAGAGCAATTTGGAACTATGCCCAAAGGGGTATAAAAGTATGTACACTCTTTGATACAGCAGTATCTCTACTAGATCTGTATCCCAAAAGGATCATAAAAGAGGGCAAAAGAGTCAATGTACAAAAATGTTTGTAGCAGTTTTTTTGTAATGGCAAGGAACTGGAAATTGAGTGGATACCCATTATTTGAGGTTTAGCTGAATAAATTTTGGTATGTGAACATAATGATATATTTTTGTTTGATTTTTCATCCCAATAAATACCTTCAGATGTTCCTTGAGAAGATATTTGTGATGTTTTGGATCAGGCTTGAGACTTGTGAGAAGTTCTTAAGCTTTGGGTCTCTTTTATTTCTTGATTCTAAGGAATGTCTTCAAACATTTTCATATCATTTCCTTAAGCCACCTTCACAGTGAAGTAATTAAATATTTAAAGATTTGTAAAATTTGAAGTGATTTGCAACATTCTTGATAAAATTTCTTATCTTCATCCTGTAGTATAGGTGTTGCTGCCAATCCCTTTATCTGATCTCTTTGAGAATCCAAATGTTGTCCTTCCATTTTGCTTTGTGTCTTTTGGTTTTGTTTGCTTTCAAGACTATCAATGTGGATACCATTATTCACACTGTTTCCTATTTTCACTACTCTGCTAGCAAACAACCTAAAATAGTGAAAATACCATTTCAGTGTTCATAGTTCTCTTTCTGGATATGGATGGCACTCTCTATCACAAATTTATTGGAATTGCCTTGAATCACCTTATTATTTAAAAAAGCCAAGTTCATCACAGTTGATCATCACATAATCTTGTTGTTACTATGCAATGAATATTCTCTAGTTCTGTTCACCTTATTTAGCAGTAGTTCACATAAGTCTTTCCAGGATTTTCTGAAATCAGCCTTGGTACTCATTTTCTATAGAACAATAATATATCATTATGTTCACATACCAAAATTTATTCAGCTAAACCTCAAATAATGGGTATCCACTCAATTTCCAGTTCCTTGCCATTACAAAAAAACTGCTACAAACATTTTTGTACATTGACTCTTTTGTCCTCTTTTATGATCCTTTTGGGATACAGATCTAGTAGAGATACTGCTGTATCAAAGAGTGTACATACTTTTATACCCCTTTGGGCATAGTTCCAAATTGCTCTCCAATTGAATGGTTGGGTCATTTCACCACTCCTAATAATGCATTAGTTTTCCCACATCCCCTCCAACATTCATCAATAACTTTCCCTCTCTTCTTAGTTGATCTAAGAGGAATAAAATGGTATCTCAGAGTTGTCTTTAATTTGCATTTCTCTAATCAGTAGTGATTTTCAGCATTTTTCATATGATAATAATTGGCTTTAATTTCTTCATCCGAAAATTATCTATTCATATCCTTTGACCATTTGTTACTTGAGGAATGGCTAGTATTTTTATAAATTTGAGTCAATGCTCTATCTATATTTTTAAAATAAGGTCTTTATCAGAACACAAGGAGGTTCCCACTCAGGTCACAGTGAACATGTGCTATTCTTTGAATACTCATTGGGAAAGATCACAAGGGCATCAAACAGGAATAGTGCATCAATCACAAGACACAAGGAGTACAGAGTCAGACAAAGTGGGGGATGAGATAGGACAAAGAAACAGACAGCATAGAGGGAATGGATGGAGAAAGAGAAACAATCATAGTTGCTACATAATTGGGCATAAGAGAAGCACTCAGGAAGCATGGATTTGTAGCAGTTCAAGGACTGCTCAAGAGGCAGGGTTTTGGGTCCTAATTCTTACAGTGTTTTACTGTTTTAATTTTAGTGTTCTACCACCTTAGGGTTATTTCCTTAGCATATTGATGTCATTTTAGGATTATCTTATGGTTTTACTGCACATATCTAGTTTTTATCTACAGGTTGTAGGCCAAAAGCTACTTACTGTGGTCTTAATTTAGCACATAGTCTTTGAATTTTACTTTAGTATAATTTAGGAGGCAGTTTTGGCACATGACTTCTGTGTTCTTCCTTTTACTCTTAGTTCCTATTTTCTATTTATTGTTACCTTTCACTACTTACATACTTATTATTCTTTTTCTTGGGTGGTCATGGGCACCATGTAAACAGTACCATAACACAGTAAATACTTAATAAATGTTGAATTGAACTGAATTAGCAATATATTTTGGGATGTATAAAAACTTTGTTTCTAAGTAATTAATCATTTTATTAATAACACTAGCATATTAGTAATAAAAGGATGTCATTTAACTTTCTCTTTTAGACCAAAGGCAAATTATGAAACCCATTCGGTGCTTATATGCCCTTGGAAGAGTGAATGGTCCTAAAGACAGAAATCAACTCTGATTTGTTAACAATTAATAAGAGAATGAATATTATATTGAGAGGTGGACCTATTCTAATAAGTTGCTGGGGGACATAACTTTGATTATGTCATTTACTTCCAAATCACTACTAGCCCTGGGCAATCTAATCAAAGAATTTATTCCTACTCAAACCTGAGTAGAACACAATAAGCTTCCCTATCTGAGTCTGAACAAGATTGAGGAGAAAGTCTATGTAATTTTATGTCCTGCAGATGTTGGCTGAATCTAGAATTAGGTTTCAGAAAGGGAAAAATCCTGTTATTTTCCAAGTATTGACAATTAATTATTTAATAATTATTTCTTTTAATCCTGTAAACTAATATATTTCTTTATTTGGTACTTTTCATTCTCTTAATTCTATAGTTAGAGCTACTTAAAAAGAAGTAACTCTCATTTGGCTTGGTTAGGCTAACAGGAAAAAGATATTTTTTCTACACCTTACTCAGGGTAGATAAGGGAATCCATATGCTTCTAGAGATTCAGTAGGAGTGGGGGTGACAGGAAGGCTGGACTAGAGCCAGAATCAGGGCAAATAAAAAGTGGGAACCCTGGAGGGATAGTGTGGGGACCATCTGGGTATGTTTATTTCTTCCATCTAAACCGCCTTGCAATGTTATGGTAACCTACTGGTTATCACAATGGAGTAGAGGGGTTATTAGCTATAACAATTAAATATTGGAAGCATTTTTCAATAAAAAAAAACTGCCCTAGTTTCTTGTTTCTGTAAAAAGTTGTATTTCTCTTTTAAAGTCCTTTATAATCTGTCCTACCTTTCTAACTTTCCTGTCTTCTTGTTTCTTCTACCCCTATTTCTAATATCTATTACCATATAGTTTGACAAAGTTGTTGAGTTTCTGCAAAATAAGTAGCTCTGGGAACATATTATTAAAATTAAAACTTCTATTTTGCCCTATTCAGGGAATGTTGAGAGTATTGGTACCAAGGTCATGGAGGAATAGACAGTTACATTGGAAGCCAAAACTTGATGAAAACAAGAGATTTCTGGAGAAGAAATTTATATCTATCTGTTTCTTCTCTTTGTCTCTTCTAACTTCTACACACACACACACACACACACACACACACACACACACACACACACTCACAAAACACCACATTTGGCTAAAATCTTTCCCCCTCCTGCCGCTGTGGCCTTGCTTTAATGGATACCTCAAGAGAGGCAGAAGCAGTGTTTGATGAATGTATGATAATTGCTCTTTGCTATGACAGTGTAATAGGAAAATTCATATAATTGACAATGTAAAGACCCCTACTGTTAGCAGCTGCTTTAAATTTAATGGAGCTGAGATTGTTAATAGCCTTTTCTTCACAGGGGTCTTTCCTTTGGCAGCCACAGCCAAGAAGCTCCTCCTACCTTCTATTCCACCCCTGGTGGCCCATAAGTGAGCCTTAGCCTGATAGAAGATTGAGACTATGAACACTTATGTGCAGCTTCCTCTCATCTTAATTATTTAGGGGAACCACTGATATGTGCCATGAGGCATCATCTCCTAGCACCTTCTCCTCCTCAAATAAGGTCCTTTCCAGCTTTGTCCCCTGACTTCCTTCCCTTCCTGCCAATTTTCTGAATGAGGACTGGAGATGGATGAATCATTCAGCTCTCAAGCAGATCTCCCTGGCTGCTCCACCTCACTCTGGACTTTATTAGCTCTTGTTTTTCCATAACCTACACAATTGATTGGGCTTCTGGTGGTAAGAGGATTTAGTATTTGAGGCAAACAAATGGGCCTCTAAGCTAGAAATTCTGGGTCATTACTGGGATGATTAGGTCCCTTGGCACAGAACTGATTCACAGGTGTGCTCTTAAAACAGGATGACTTATCCCTCCCAGAGATGAGGGTGGGGAATGAGTGAATGAGTAAATGCCATACTACTAAGACATTCACCAACAAAATCTTTTAAATGAAAAATCTTCGAGGAGAAAGGGAAGGATAGAGGGAGGGGGGGAGAGAGAGAGAGAGAGAGAGAGAGAGAGAGAGAGAGAAGGCAGAGGGCGGAGGGAGAGAGAAAACAGGGGGAGGGAGAGAGAGAGAGAGAAAACAGGGGGAGGGAGAGAGGAAAAGAGAGAATTATGCTAGAGGCTCAAGCACCACAAGAAGAAGCATGTTTAATGTGGTTTCTTGCTAGGCTCATACTAATTGTTCCCCTTGGATGGAGATGAAGCCTAGCTTTGTGTTCTTGTCACGAATCCTTCTGCAGGTAAACTGAAGCCACAGGTGCCATAGCAATTCTCCTTGCCTTCACTCAGAGCTTTCCTTTGCAGAGACTTTGAAAATTAGCATCAGCTGGGGATCTCCCTATGGTGTAAACAGATGGACATTAGGCAGTACCCAAGGCGGTCTAATATAATATTTACAAATAACTGCTGCAAATACCCAGGATGAATTCTAACTTTCTAGGATCTCCCAGACTCCTCTTGGAGGAACTGACGAGGGGAAGAATAGGTGTATCCATTCTTCTAAATCAGCTTCCCTCCATAGTGTCATCCTAACATGTGCTTTGCTGACACTAATCATCATTTCTAAGTGCTATTGATTTCTTTTAGTGTCTGCCAGTCATCTTTAAACAGAAGAGACTGTCACCACAAAATCTTCTATTGAAAGGCTTCATTTGATATAAGGTTATTAGCAGATAGTTACAAATACCATCCCTAGTGATAATTTCTTAAGTGCAATCCCTAGTATAATGCACTGTGTACAAATTGTAGAAACAGCCTATCCAAGAAGAACATTTGCATTTTCTTTTTGATTTCTGACTCTTTTTTTCCATTTCTTTTTTTGCTGAGGCAATTGGGGTTAAATGATTTGCCCAGGGTCACACAGCTAGGAAATGTTAAGTGTCTAAGATCACATTTGAACTCAGGTCTTCCTGACTTCAGGGCTTGTGCTAGCTGCCCCCATTTCTTTTTTTCTTAAAGAAAATTATGATTATTATATTTTAATATGTATAATATATATTGGATTGTTTGCCATCTATAGGTAGGAATAGGGGGAAAGAAGGGAAGATCTGAAACACAAGGTTGTGCAAGGGTCAATGTTGAAAAATTATCTGTGCATGAGTTTTGAAAATAAAAAGCTTTAGAAATAAAAAAAATCATAATTTTCTCTTTTATTATTATTATTTTTTATTTCTATTTATTATTATCTACCAACAAAGTCCTTGGACATATCTAGGGGGCAGCAATATATAATTAGAAGATATGGAGAAATAATACATAAGAAGAAATTGCTGCCCCAAGGTTGTTTGGAGTCTAAATCAGGACTATAAACAGGAAATTCTGTACAGGGTACCATTATTTCCTTAAATTCATGAGCTTTGATAGGTATGTACAGCCAAAATACATTTGTTGTTGATGATGAAGAATTATAAGCTGCATTTGAATTCCTGTTCTGATATTTACTACCTATGTGACAATAGTCTTAAGCAAACCATTTAACTTTTTTGGGTCTCAGTTTCCTCATTCTGTAACACAACACTTAGATGGTCCCTAATGTCATTTTCAATTCTTAACTCCTGTAAACTTTCAAAATATAGTAAAACTGGCTAGCTATGCAACATACCATTGAAAATATTTTCAGGACACATTACGTTTTGCAGATGTTTTCCAAACTAAAAATTTATCTATATTTTGTTCATATTATAGCCATAATTCAATTCAATAAACATTTTTGAGTACCTACTATGTACCAGACACTACACTATGGACTGAAGATAAAAAGGCACAGATATAAGTCCTTTCCTTCAAGGAATTTACATTCTAGTGATATTTTCATACCTGAATACTCTGTGAGTTCCAACCATGTTTCCATAATATTCTTCAATCTACATCTATTCAAACAAATCTGTTGTCAACATTAGTACTCACATTCAATCAAAGTTCTTGTGCACATAATGATGGGATCACAGAATATTTCCCATATTCATAGTAACAGCTATATGGAATCATAGTCAAAACTATGTAATTCAAAGTCGTGGGACCTCTCTGGAATTGTAAATTATGATTAAATTCTTTTAGGTAAATAATTGTTAATCTATTTTCAATAATTGTAATTTCTTATCCCCTTATTTATGATGAGTCAGTTTTTTAGGCTGAATCTGGACATGAGGGGTTCTAGAAATCAGCTCTGAGCCTAGAATTGGATTATTCATTACTTTATAGCAAGGCAATCCTTTTACACCTCTTAAATTAACTCATTTTCTTGTTTAACATTTTGACTTTTCTGAACCTTTCATCTATTCACAAACCTTCTAATGCTTCCCTCCCCATCCTTTTAATTGAAAACCTTGATTCATATTTCACTGAAAAAAGAAGTTGAAACCATTTTGTAGAGCTCCTTCACCTCCTATTCTTCTTATCTACCATCACCAAGATGCCTTCTGCCACTTTCTTCTCCTTTATGTCTTTTTCTCCCTTTCCTATTATATCCTTTGCATTCTTTTCATTTTTCTAATAAAATCATCTAACTCCTAAACCCTCTGATTTTATTAGAAAAGTGAAAAGGGTGAGAAGGATATACATAGAAAGGGGAGAAAGGGAAGGAAGGTGAGGAAAGTGAGTAAATTATCACCCATGTAAAAGTTTATGTAAACAAGGAGAAAAAGGAATAGGGGAATGGGTGATACTTGAACCTTATTCACATCAGAACCAGACAAAGGAGGTACTGAATGATATTTAACAAAGGAAGGAAATAAGAAATAGAGGAGAGAAAGGAGAGGAGAAATAGGAGAGAAAACATTAAGGGAAGATTAAGTTTAAGAAAAATAGATTCTAACTAAGGCTACACAAAAACATTTACATCAACATTTTTTTGGTGGCAAAGAATTGGAAACTAACGCTGTGCCTATTACTTGGAGAAGGGCTAAACAAATTATGACATATAAATGATATTATCAAGATTTTTTGCATTTATTTTGTTCATATTAATCAATTCAAACTTATGTAATTCATTTTATCCCTATCAAGGCTTACCTAGAAATAAATCTGACAGAAGTCCTTAGAACTAATGTTTTCCTAGTATTGTGGATGACTTAGGACAAGATTACATTACTTTGGTCTCAGCCAAGTTTTTGCTTCCTTTTTCCTCAAGAAAAGATGGAAGTATATTGCTATTCCCCCCCGCCCCCAGCTTTTTAATTTATCACAAATATATCTATTCATTCATTTACTTTATTAAGTAAATAAAATTATATTAGGAACTAAAAACTAAAAAAAGACACTAATTGTGACAAATAACTATATATGTGTGTGTGTGTGTGTGTGTGTGTGTGTAATGACTTTAAATAAAACAACTAGAGGGCCTAATGCAAAGAGGCAATTTTGATCTTACAGTTATCGCTAAGAATTAGTGGAGTAAAATCCATACTAGAATATGACTCTGAATGGATATACCCATTGAAATATAAATAAGTTGAAAATAAATAAGGTGGGCAAATGAGTAAGTATGGATAGCATTGCATATTAAGAAAATATATTCATGTGAAAAAATATATATCAAAGAAGAATGATTTTTTTATAATTTTTTTTCAGAAAGTGAATGAAATGAAATGGTGAAATTCTATTTTGGATCTGATTTTCACCAACAGTGAGGGATTAGTGGTTGGAAATGTTCAGAATCTTGGTAGGGAAGTGACCATACTCTTTTACTTAATGATTGAGAAGAGTAGAGGTGGAAGATTGACTTTGAAAGGTTGGCAAAAAGATAGGTGGAAATCCATGGAATAAATTTCTAGAGGAGAATTCAGTTTAGAATGGATTAGAAACTCTTGAGCATACAATTTTGAAGAAAGAAGAAAACAATTTCAAGAAGGAAGGAAAATTAGGTTTTTAAAGTGAGTGATGTAGATACACAGATAATTTATTAACTCACTTAGATTAAAAAGAACTCATAAAACTATGTGTAGAAAATGGAAATAAGAAAGGTTAGTAATACATAATAAGTAAAAAAAAAATCCCATTGTCTTGTAAGAATAGATCTCTAGAACAGAATGGAATCTAGAGCTCAGAATGAGCTTAAGGTAAGAGAAGCTAAAGTATCATGCATAAACATTTATGCATGTATATGTATGTAAACTATCCTTAGCAGAGAAAACAAAAGCAGAATAAGTTTTGAGTACATCTATAATTTATCTTATAAGATATAATCATCCCATATATATCAAGAAGTCATATTCCTTCTTTGATCATCTTTCTTCCCTATATATTAAATATTATAATGTGCACATATGTAAATATATGAACATATATGTAAACTTAATTGATAAATAAGGTAAATAGTTGTACATATATATAGACATATACATTTTAATGATAATTTTTTTAAAATATGGGGAGGAGATGATCAAAGAAGGAAAATGATTGCTCCTTGGGTTGTATGGGATGTTGACATGATAAGTAAAAAGTAGAGATACTCAACTCTTATTTTTCTTCTATTTTTTCTGTTAAGGAAAATGCTATTTTAGAACAGAACAAAAATATTTAATAGAGATTTTAAAAAATCAAATAAAAATAATGAGATAACCAGAACACTTAGTTGTCTTTGACAAATTTAAGTAACCTGCCCAAATGAACTAAATTCTTGGATACTTAAAGAGCTCATAGATGAGAGAACTGAGTCATTGTCAGTTATATTTGAAAGATCATAGGACTGACTTCTGAAGGTGAAACAAAGATGAGGGAACAGAAAAGGCACTCAACTAATCTCTTCTAACATTACCCTCCAAATAATTTTAAAATAATGTCTTAATTTAAATTCTGGAGTGGAAGAACCAAGAAACAATGGAGACACACTCCCAAACCAAGACAATTGAAAAGGTGAGGGGTATTTATGACATAGAGTGGAGGCTGGGCCACAGCCCATGTAGATACAACATCAGTAGTGGGACTAAGTAGCAGTAACAGAAAAAAACTAGGTGGTGGTAATAGAAACAGCAGCACCGTTGGGAATTCTCCAGCCATAGATGGTAAGGGGATCTAGCAAATGATGAGAAAGAGAAAGAAAGTACCCTAGTGGTAGCACTGGATGATGGGCCAGATACTCTTTGGTAAGTCCATTAACTATACTCACTTCTATACCATAGTTTAAGGGTTGAGAGAAGTATTTTTGGTCAAGAGGGAGTGGAAACCTGAAAGGACAGTATCATTTCTGGTCCCAAGAGATGATGGACCCTAAGGAACAGAATAACCAGATGGAAAAAGAGGCACAGATGCTCAATGAAGAAAATAATTTCTTAAAAATTAGAACTGGGCAAGTGGAAGCTAATGACTATATAAGGCATCAAAATAACAATTAAGGGGCAGCTAGGTGGTGCAGTGGATAGAATACCCACCCTGAAGTCAGGAAAACCTGAGTTCAAATATGGACTCAGACACTTAGCACTACTATGTTATCCTGGGCAAGTCACTTATCCCTAATTGCCTCAGCAAAAAAGAAAAAAAAAGACAAAATAACAATAAAACAAAATCAAAAGAATGAAAAATGGAATGTACTATTTCATAGAAAATACAACTAATTTGTAAAATAGATCAAAGAAAGGTAATTTTAAAATTACTGGATTGTATTACCTGAAAGCAATGATCAAAGAAAGACTCTATACATCATACTTTAATAAGTTATGAAGGAAAACTGCCCTGATATCCTAGGACAGGATAGAAATGGAAAGACCACCAATCCTGGCAAAGATCCCAAAATGAAATATCCTAGGAAAATTATGGCTAAATTCCAAAGTTTCTAGATGAAAGAGAAAACATTTTGAGGAGACAAAAACAAACCATTCAAACACTTGGAAGCAAAGTTTGCATTATATAAGAATTAGAAGCTACCATGTTAAAGGAATTAAAGCTTCATGTTAAAATCTAGATTATATATATATTCTAGAATTCAAAAGAGCAGGGATTACAGCTAAGAATATTACATTCAACAAAAATGAGTAATCCTTCAAGGGAAAAATATTTAATGAAATAGAAGTCTTTCAAGTATTCCTGATAAAAAGATCAGAATTGAATAGAAAATTTGACTTTGAGATCAAGACTTAAAAGAAGCATAAAAAAGTAAATATGAAAGAGAAATCATAAGGAACTCAATAAAGTTAAATTGTAAACTTTTTTATATGGGAAGATGTTAACATATTCTTCTAAGAACATCATCTTTAGATCAATTAGAAGAATTTGACATAGAAAGAGGATCACTTGTGTTGCAATAATGTAAAATAAAATGAGTAAGTGAGAAAGAGGGATATCCTGGAAGAAAGGAAGAACAGGGAAAATTATCTCACATTAAAGAGGAGAGCAAGGTAAAAGGGGAGCTTTTGCAGTGGATGGGGAAGATGAAGTATAACAGGCAATACTTAAGGAAAACTAGGTGGAATGGTAGACAGAGCATGGACTTGGAACCAGGAAGATTCATCTTTATGAGTTCAAATATGATCTAGCTATATGACCTTTGTGAACAAGTTCTTTAACTGTTTGCCTTATTTTCTCATCTGTAAAATTAGCTGGAGAAGGAAATGAACAATCAATCCAATATCTTTACCAAGAAAACCTCAAAATGGTGACACAAAGAATTGGGAGTGACTGAAACAAGTCAAAACAACAATAAAAGGCAAAACTTAAATCTCACAGCTGAATTTGTACAAAGAGGGAAAAACCGTGTATATATGGATACATGCATATATATAGTTGTGTGTTTGTATGCATTCATACACATATATACATATATGTATATAAATATGTAAATAATATATGAATTATATATATATACATACTCAATTGCTAATTCAAATCTATCATGCTAACTGGGAGACAGGAGGGGAATGGAATAAAGAGAAAAATTGATGATAAAAGAGAGAGCAGATAAAAGAAGCAGGGGTCAGAATAAAAACAGATTTTGATGGAGGGAACAGGATAAAAAGAGAGACAAACAAACAGAAGAAAATAGGAGGAAGGGAGATACACAGTTAATAATTATAAGTGAGAATTTGAATGGAATGAACTCCCCCACCAAAACGGAAGTAAATAGCAGAATGGATTTGAAATCAGAATACAACAATATATTACTTATAAGAAAAATACTTGAGACAGAGATTTAAAATAAGGGCCTGGAGTAGTATTTATCATATTTAAGCTGAAGTTAAAAAAAAATAAAAGCAGAAGTAGCATTTAACAAAGTACCTCAATGTTCTTGAGGAAATTCTGAAGAAATATTGCCTAAATGATAGTTCAATGAGATGGATTTAGAGCAAGATGAATAATAAGGCTGAAAGTGTAGTAATTAATGGTTCAATTCAAGAACATGTTTGAAACAGATCTAACTAGATCATGAAAACTGATCCTTAAATTTTAAGGGTGACCATTTATGCTTTGGAGACTGGGAAATGTTACAAATCAAGATATGTTGTTTTGTTGATTGTCTAGATTTAAGAAAAGGATGAACAAAATATTAATAATCATGCAGTGAACCATTAAACATGATTAAAATTAAATGGTTAAAATTAAAAATTAAACCATTAAATCCAAGGATTGAACTTGCCCGAATGCTGGTAAAAATTTCCCTTAGGAATTTGGATAGAGGCAGAGATGGGATGCTGATAAGTTAAAGATTACATAAAAATGGGAGAAAAAACCTGATACATTTAAAGCCAGAATTTTGTTTCCAAAAAGATTGAGGAAAGCTCTACTACTGGATAATTTGAAGAATATACAGGTCACTAGGTATAAATGTAATGACTTACAACTTGGTCTCCAAAAACCAACTTCCCAAGTACAAGATGGAGAGGTAACACTAGACAGTTCTTTTGGTGAAAAAAAAAAGATAATTGGGTTTTGAGTGGATCATAAGCTCAATGTGAGTGAAAAATATACTATGAACTCCTTCAAAAGCATATACTATCTTGAGCTATATGTAGAAAGGGATAGCTTTCAGGAATAAGTGGTAATTCTACTGTATTTCTTCCCTGCTTAGACCACATTTGGGTGACCTCTTTAAGTCTAAGTGGTCCAACAAAGAAAGAAATTTGATGATTAGTTAGTGACTTTCCAGTATGATGAAGGCAACCAAGATGATGAAGAACCTTGAGTTTATATCATCTGATATCTTTAGAAAGAAATGAGTATATTTAACCTGGATGAAAAAAAAATAGATACAAACGGGACATGATAACTGTTTTCAGATATCTGAAGGGCTGTAACATGAAAGAGGAATTGACTTTTTTTTTTATTCTCAAAGGATAGACTTGAGAGCAATTGCAAGAAGTTGCAAAAAATATGTGAAAGAAAAAATTGTCTAATGATGTAGTAGGTTCCCTCTCATTAGAGATCTTCATATAATAACTAGATGGCCACTAATTAGATAACATTATAATCAGGAATCCTTTCAGTATGAAAATTGGATTAGATAATAATACTACTGCTAGTTAATGTGATCATTTATATAGTACTTTAAGTGTTTCACATATATTATTTCAATTGATTATAAGAGATAGATGGAGTGAAGTCCTGTCCAGAATTGATAATTCTTATACTGTGATTCTGTTACCTAATCTGGCTGAGCAAGAGAATAGTAGGAAATAAGGTAAAAAAGGAGATTGAAACCACTTTATGGATGGTATTGAACATTAGCTAAAATAATTCAGGCTTAATTTGTTAAACAACATGGAATCATTAAAAATTTTGGATTGGGCAGAGAGGTGATTAATTGCTTTATGGAGATTAAACTAACAGTGTTCCATAGGATAACATGAAGGAGGGGAGACTAGATGCAGAAATAGTAACTGGTAGTCTTTTTTTCTAGGAAAGAAATAATGAGATCTTGAATTGTGATTGTGATAATGGGAAAGAGATATTGATGATGAGGTGGCCAAATTGATAGAACTTGTTAGTCCTCTATTATGGGGCTTAAACTTTTTCCATTTGCAACTTCTTTTGGCCCAAGCAGTTTTTATGCTATCCCATCTATATAGGTAGTTAAAATATGGATACAAATCAAATATTTATTGTTTAGAAAAAACATAAAGAAATTTATTTTAAAACAATTCTTTGGCATAAATATAATTTATTATTTGTTAAAGACAAAAGCAAATTTGCAAACTAATAAGTTTGAAGTCCTTATTTATTTTTACATAAAGAATTAAATCTTGGTGTAATATTTGATACCTTTTACTGTTGTCAAATTTTTCATGATTTCCACATTCAATTATGCAACCCTGTAACAGGTTGTGACCCACCTTGTGGTGGCATGGAGGTGACACTGAGTTTTTGAATGTCATGATAAATTAACATAAATTCTCATATGTCCTATTGTTGAAGTTCAAGAGGAAGACCCTAAAAGGTTGGAGTTATAGACTAATGTCACAAGGTATCTCAAAAATTTTGTTGGCTTGAACCTATCCCCAAGTCAAGGAGCAAAGTTTATTGTAATTGTAATACCAATTGAAGTGGGCCAGATTCCAAAAGGATATAGCAAAGAAACAGGAGCAAGAAGATGAATTTATAGGAAAAGACAGAGAGATATGGTTCTTCCTGATACTGATATGTTAATGTTATGGTTTAGAGGTAGAACTGAGGAGTAGTCTAGTATGCATCTCACCATTTGTTTCAGAAACTCTTTTATCACTGACTAACAGATTGCTATCTGGCAGTCAGCAAAATTTCTAAAACTATACTCTAGTATTCATAAAGCCAGAAGATTTTAGGGTCATTGACAAACAGATTGAACACATCAGAATTCGACTGCAGCATTATCTTGTTGAACTTAGAACTCTCTTTATTATGTCAGCAGTTACAGGATCATCTCAAACTGGCTTATGTTGAGACCAGTGAAGGCCCCTGGAACTTTTTACTGCCTATCTCCAGAAGGTATCTTGTAATCTCTAAGAACAGCCCAGGTCAGTGCCCCTACCTGATTATAACACAAAACTAAGAAACAGAATCCAAGACACGAATGGTCAAACATGAAAAAATCACAAGACAACTTTTGAGAACCAGCCTAGCACAAGGGACCAATGGCCAAATCTGATTGGAACACTATGGGATCACCACCTACCCCCTGACTTGGGTTTTTTGTCTTTATAACTCCTGATGTCTAAGTCCACCCTGAGATCATTTCTAACCATAGTTCCCATGCATATCTATTTGCTGGAAAAGGTAATAAAGCATGCGTACAACTTAATTCTGTTTTGTCAAAAAAAGATTGACATTGGTTAGTTTGTCATATAGTGTGGGGGACAGTGACCCTTACACAAATTAAAATCAGAGTCTCTCAAAGTAAAAAGCAAAATAAGAATTTATTATGAAGAGCAATTACCAACAGAGAGAAGTGCAAAGCACAAACTGCAAAACACAAATATAAACCCTAATGTGAAAACCCCCCATCCCCTTCTGACCTTTTCTCCCATTGGTTAGGGGAGTTCAGGCTTCCATTCTAATACATAAATCTACCCCAGAGACAAAGAATACTAATCAACAACATATTCTTTATCATATTGGGTACTTATATACTAATGAATGGATCAAGGAGGGTAATGTAAGTTTATCTAACATAATCAAACACCTGTAACTTTTAGTTATTGTTATTGAAAAGTCTCAAGTTCTCATTAGGGCAAGATCGAGATCACATTCTTATGTGAGGTCTTTACTCAGTTTATCCTATTCATAGGTAAACAGGTAGATAGAGAGATCAAGAGAGATAGAGAAATATATCTATATCTATCTATTTATCTATCTATCTATCTATCTATCTATCTATCTATATATATATATACATATAGAGAGAGAGACTTGGTTATCTGATGCCTGATATCTGATTGGTTACCTTCATGCAAATGTGGTTAATAAAATAATGAGGACTGTGAAAAACATATGGGAAATTTTAGAAAAAAAATGTTTAGAAAAAAAATGAGAGGTTAGAGATTTGTAACTTATATACCTTTATTCATGGACTTTTCATAGAGAAAAAATTGTAGACACTGAACATAATGAACATCAAATGACATCATAATGAAACAGATTATATTCTAATCAATAAAACAGGCTTGATGATGACATGACAATTATTCACAAACCAGTTACTTTTGTATAGTCATGTTAGATCAATGACTTGTCAGGGCATAGATCAGAATTAGTGAAAAGCATGAAGATAAAATAATAAGGAAAATATATGACACACAATGAAAACAAAACTTAATTATTTTGATAGGTAATTAGAATTAAAAATATGGGAAATAGACAATAGAATACAAATAGTATTTGATGTATTTATTGATACTAATACTAATAAGTTTATAATGAAACTTAGCCAGTAGAAACCTTTTATCAGTGCAAGAACACTAGGAGAACCTATAACATCTTACTAAACAAGTAAACATCTTACTAAAACAACTTACTAAATCTCTTGCTTGCCAAGTACAGAGATAGTTACCAAAAGCTACATCTATTTAGAATGTAAAAATATCAAATCTTATGAAGAAGGGTGACAAACTATTATTAGCACATTATTGTGTCATAATGCAAAAGGAGAAAGTGGAGGACAAAACCGGTTTAAATAAAAATTGGCAAGAGATCCAGTGAGGCAAAATTGGATAGTTTTCAGGATTAATTCAGGATGTTGAAAACCAAAAATGGGAGGACAAAAAATTGAAGAAAAATGGAAAAGACCAATAAAGATTATTACTATAACAGCATTTAAAAAAAAACCATGAAGAATAATGTGTCAATAGGGCAGGTAGAAATGACACTGTGCAGAAGAAAGAAGCAAAATAGAGCCAGATTGGATTAATTTCATCCGGAGGACAACTGTGTTAGAGGAGACAAAATTGTGAAGGTGATAAAATATTGCCATGAAAAAGATGAACATAACAAAGGCATAGAGGAAATTTCAGAACTTCTTAATTTAAAAAAAAGCAAGAAGAAAACATAAAAAATAATTGTTAGATATACATACTTTCTTTTCTATTCAATGTATTATTTCATCTATACATAAATTGAGGGCATCCTTGATAAGTGAAGTAGTAGGGGAAAACATGGCTATTTCAAATGATTCTAAACAATAGTATATATATTTATTCTTTTATGATTTAAGAAAAGACAGAAAAATATAAGATCCTATAGTGCTAATTTGTTGATTATGAAAAAAAGTATTTAGGCTAGTAAAACAAAATGCAGTTTTAAATATTCTTTACCATTTTTTTAAAACCATTCTTTACCTCTCACCCACATATCATAACCACCCAAACTTTTTAAAAGACATAACAGAAGAAATAACTTTATTCTTCAAATCATAAATATCAGGCAAGACAGAACAAAAAAATATTGTTTTCTAATCAAAGGTATTCACCACTGTGACAAAAAGGACAATATAGAATTAAAGTGATGACGGATTCTTTTCAGTTAATGAGGTCTTTCAGATGATCCTATTTGTGAAAGGCATGTACTATTGTCATCAAGCCCTAGAACATTGTACAGCATCCTGGAAGAAATATGTAACCACTAAAAAGTTTGGCCTGACAAAGGGAGGAATATGTATCATGACATGTATTTAAATAATCAATAAAACTTCTCCAACATGGATAGCCAGTTGAGTCCAGTTTGACTAGAGAGAGAGAGAATAGTGGGCCTTTGGGAAATTTTAAAACTTCACTAATTTATCCAAGTTGCCCAAGGAAACAAAAGCTTAATACCACTATTAATCTTTTACTGAAATGAGATCAAGGAAAGAGAAAAAGGAAGTATATATACAAAAAATACTTATAGCATTCTTTTTGGAATGGAAAACAAACAAAAAACCAAAACCAAAACCAAAAACAGATACAGGGAAAAAAAAACTTGACCAAAAGAAGTGTATACAAGTAGGAAACTGGCTGAACAAATTATGATACATACCATAGTGGAATATTATCACATCATAAGAAATGATGAAATGGATGGATTCAGAGTAATCTGGGAAAACATGTAAACTGATTTAGATTTAAGTTAACAGAAGTAGGAAAATAACTTATAGAGTAACAACATCCTAAAGGTAAACAATTTTTAAAAACTTAAGAACTCTGATCAATGCAGTGACTATCTTTCCAGAGAGCTGATAAACGTATAACACAATTCCTGAGAGACATGTAATGGACTCAAATACAGGATGAGTTACATAGTCTTGGATATGACTGATGAGAGAATTTCTTTTGTTTTTAATATGCTTGTTAATTACAAGGGTTTCATTTCCTTTTTCAATTTGGAAGTAGAGAGAAGAGAGAATAAATCCTTGCTCATTCAAAATAAAATTTTTCAAAAGGTCAACCTTCCACCTAAAAGAACTGATTTTTAATATCAACTTTTACTAGGTTGCTATATAATAGCAAGCATTAGAAAACAATCATCACCAAATATTTCTTAAATGTCATTTGGAAAAGTGCATGACAGGTGTGAGTATACTTCAGCATAAATTAAGGAACAACTTTGAGAAACAGTTGCTAAAGGATGTCAAAAATTAATTTATGAGAAAAAAGCAAAGATAAATTGGTTTCATGGCAAAAGCAAGAGTTTACAGGGAAAAAACATGGGAAGTCTTTATTATATTGAATTGATTTCTTGTGGGAAATTTATGAGAGGAAGTGTGCAAGAGTGAAAAAGATTGGGGAGATGCAAATTGCAAAATCATATCAATTCCACTGTACTTCATGTATTCCATGAATAGAATCTTAAAGAAGTTATAAATGACAGGCCTCTGGAGAATGCAAATAAAAAGGAGTATACCTTTTACTCATCTGCTATCTTCCAAAAGATTGATTATGTATTGCAACCAGAGGATAAAATAGAAATAGAAAAAAAATCCACAAATCATCTTCAGAAAGAATCCAAATGAAATCTCCTGAGAAAATTATAGACAAATTCAAGAGCTCCCAAGTCATAGAGAAACAACTTAGAGCAGAAAGAAAGAAACCATGTAAATATCATGGAGTCAAAGTCAGAATTATGACTTTCAGTGCCAAGATGATGGAGTAAAGAAGGAACCCTCTGAAGTCCTTCCAAATTCCTTTCTAGACAATGAGAAAATGACCTCAGAATTGGTGAAACAGCTTACCAGCCTTGCAGAAATGATGTATCTCACTGGTGTGGGAGGTGACCAAGGTGTAAGAGAAGCAGCAGCAGGCGCTAACCTCACAAGAAGCAGCCTGCAGCAGGGCTTTGAGTTGTGGCAGCCCATCAATAAAGCCCATCTCCTGTACACCAGAAGAACCCGATGCAAGTGAGCAGTCTGTGCAGTGCAGCAAGGTCCCATTCTAGTGACCTTAATCCCCAGCACGAGCTACCAGCCAGGCTTTGACCCCATTGCAGAGCAGTAGTCAAGTTACACTTCAGGGCTAGTCAACAGTGAAACCTTAATGTTTGGGGCTTATCAGCAAAGAGACCCTATTTCCATAGAAACCCAGCAGCAGGGCCCACAAGTGGGGCAGACCAGCAACAAGATGTCTCCTCCAAGACCAGCTAAAAGAAAGACTGTTACCATAGCAACCCAGCAGGAAGGGCCCACTTCTAGAACAGGCTAGAAGCTAAAACCCACAGTCAAGTATAAGCCGGAAGGGAAGCCTACCCTTCAGAAAAAGCAATCAGTGAGACACAGAACTCTAGCTCAAAAAATTGGGATAGTGCAGAACCAGAGTCCAACTCTCACATTTAAAAAAAATCACAAAAAGGTAGAAAAATGAGCAATACCTTCTCCCCTCACACCTCTGCAAAATAAATAAATAAATAAAAGCTTGAAATATAGTGATAGGGACCATCAAGGATTGAAATCTATCTTACCCAGTAAGGAAGTATAAAGGGATGGGGATAATAGAAGGAGAGGAGAATTGATGAAAAGGAGGGCATATTGGTAAAGATGGTGATCAGAAATAAAATACTTATGAGGAGGAAATAATGGGGTTAAGAAAGGGGGCTAAACAAGTGAAAAACAGCATGAAGGGAAATACAGAATATCATAGCTACAAATGTGAATGGGATGAATTCACCCATAAAATGGAAATAGGTAGTAGAATGGATTAAAAAAAAAAGCCGTGAACCCATCACTAATGAAGAGGAGATTAAGACAATTGTCAATAGTTATTTTGTCCACATATATGCCAACAAATGACAATATAAATGAAATGGATACATATCTACAAATATATAAATTACTCAGATTAACAGAAGAAATAAAATAATTAAATAACCCAGCTTTAAAAAAAAGTAATTGAACAAGCCATGAATGAACTCCCTAAGAAAAAATTGTCAGGACCAAATGGATTCCCAAATGAATTCTACCAAATATTTAAAGAATAATTAATTCCAATATTATTTATTTGGAAAAATAAATTAAGAAGTCCTCCCAAATTTCTTTTATGACACAAACATGGTGATTATACTCTAGTCAGGAAGACTCAGAACTGAGAAAGAAAATTATAGACTAATTTCCTTAATGAATAGTGATACAAAATTTTTAAATAAAATAGCAAAGTGATTACAGCAACATATCACAAGGACCATACAATATGACCATATGAGATTCATTATATATGTGTGTGTAGTATGTGTATATGTGCATATATGCATATATACAAGCTGATTCAATATCAGGAAAACTATCAAGATAATTGACCACATCAATAATAAAACAAAAAAATCATATTATCTTAATAAATGAGGAAAAAAAACTTTTGACAAACAGCATCCATTTCTCTTAAAAATACTAGAGAGCATAGGAATATATGGAACTTTCCTTAAAATGATAAGTAAAATTTGTAGAGGGCTACAGATAGTGGGGGAATCTTATCCAGAGTTCCTCCATTATCTGTGGCACTCTACAAATATTTATCTAAAACCATCAGCAAACAGTGTATATGATGAATTTAAGGTAGAATATTTCACAGTATAATCAGGGGCAAGCCAAGAATGGCCATTATGATAGCTATTATTTAATATTGTACTAGAAATGTTAGCTGTAGCAATAAGAGAAGAAAAAGAAATCAAAAGAATTAAAATAGGCAATGAGGAAACAAAACTATCACTATTTATAGATAATATGATGATATCCTTAAAGAATTCTATAATAGCAACTAAAAATTTCTTGAAATAATTAACTTTTACAAAACTGCAGAATATAAAATAATGCCATATAAACCATCAGCATCTTTATATGAACAACAAAGCCCAGCAGTAAGAGACAAAAAAAATTCATTGAAAATAACTCTAAATACAAAATACTCAAAAGTTTGCCTCATAATCCTAGTTCAAGACTATATGAACACAGTTATAAAACACTTTCACACAAATAGTCAGATCTAAACAATTGGAAAATATTGATTATTCATGGATAAGCTAAGTTAATATAATAAAAATGATAATTGAATTGGAAACTGAGTGGATGCCCATCAGTTGGAGAGTGACTAAGTTATGCCATATGAATGTTATGGAATATTATTGTTCTATAAGAAATGATCAATAGGATGATTTCAGAAAAGCCTGGAGAGGCTTACATGAACTGATGCTGAATGAAATGAGAAAAACTAGTAGAATATTGTACATAGCAACAGCAAGATAATATGATGATCAATTCTGACAGATATGTCTCTTTTTAACAGTGAGGTGATTCAGGCTAGATCCAGGTCTTGTGATGAAGAGAGCCATTTATACCCAGAGAAGAACTGTGGTACTGAGTGTGTATCACAAAATAATATTTTCACTTTTGTTGTTGTTTGCTTGCATTTTGTTTTTTCTTTTTTTCCTTTTTGATCTGATTTTTTTTTTTGTGCAGCATGTTAATTGTGGAAATATGTATAGAACTGCACATTTAACATATATTGGATTACTTGCTGTCTAGAGAAGATGGTGGGGAGAAAGGAGGGAGAAAAAAATTTGGAACACAAAGTTTTGCAAGGATGAATGTGGAAAATTATCTGTTTTGAAAATAAAAAGCTTTAATAAAAAAAAGGAAAGGGGACAAATGAAGTAGAGAAACCATGAAGAAAGTTAGACAGATGTATTATCAGAGGAGCTGGTAACTACTGTATGTGGATAATAGACACTTAAAAAAATAAAATTTTCCTGGCTTGTGCAAAAAAATAATAATGATGATTTTTATCTAAATTATTCCATTTATTCAGTGCCATACCAAATTATCAAAAAATATTACATAGAGCTACGAAAAATAAGCAAATTCATCTGGCAAAACAAAAGCCTAAGTGTATCAATGCAAAAAAAAATTGTCAAAAAAGGTGCCTAGCCATACCAGACCTTGATCTGTATTACAAAGCAATAATTATCAAAACAATCTAGTACTGCCTAAAAATAGAATGATTAAGATATATATGTATATATATAAATAGATTAAGTACAAATATATAAAGTACAAATTACATTATAGCAAACGACCATAATAATCTTATATAAAATAAACCCAAAGATTCAAGCTTTTTGGAACAAAAACTAATTATTTGACAAAAATTGCTAGGAAAATGGGAAAACAGTATGAAAGAAACTAAGTATAAATCAATATTTCATATTGTATACCTAGGCCGAAATGGGCACATGATTTACACATAAAGGATGATTCCATAAGTAATTTTTTTTTCCTGACAGATTTTTTGAAAAGGAAAGAACTTAGGGACCAAAGAATAGATAGAAAGCACTACAAAATGTGAGAGTTTCAATTATATAAAATTTAAAAGATTTTGCACAAATAAAACCAATGCAACTAAAATTATAAGGAAAGCAGAAAACTGGGGAGATATTTTGCAATAAATATTTATCTCTTATTAGACAGCTAGAAGGATTCAACATTGAAGGTTCTAGAATGAGTCAATTGTGTTTGGATAATGTAAAAATAAATGAGTGAAAAAGAATGATGCCTGGGAAAAGGATGATTTCTCAAATATATAGGGAACTGAGTAAAATTTATATTTAAAAAAACCCCCAGCAACTCCCCCCCCAAAAAAAAACCCAAGTCATTCTCCAACAGATAAATGGTCAAAAAATGTGAAAAAGCTGTTTTCAGACAAAATAATCAATTATTTATAGTAATAAAAATACTTTAAATCACTATTGATCAGAGAAACACAAATTAAAATCACTTTGAAGTACCACCCCACAAGTATCAAGCTGGCTAATGTGAAAAAAAGATGGATGTTAGAAGGGATGTGAAAAAAACTGGAACACTAATGTACTGTAGAGTTGTGAACTGATTCAATTAGTCTGGAGAACAATGTGGAACTATTCCCAGAAGGTTATAAAACTGTGCATACAATTTTTATCTAGCAAAGATTCCAAATATCTCCAAAAAATGGACAAGGACCTATTTGTACAAAAACATTTATAGCAGATTTTTTTTTCTGCATGTATGGTGGCTAAGTATTAAAATCTAAGATATGCCCATCAATTAAGTAAAGGCTAAAGAAACTATGATATATGATTGCATTGAATATTATTGTACTGAAAGAAATGACAAACAGGATGATTTTGGAAAAAAATGGAAAAGACTTACCTGAAGTGAAGTGAACAGAACCAGGAGAACATTGTACAAAGGAACAGTAACATTGTTTGATAAAGAATTGTGAATGTCTTAGCTATTCTCAGCAATACAATGATCCAAGACAATCCCAAAGAACTAAAGACAAAGCATGTTGCCTGCCTCCAGAGAAATAACTAATGTTGATTGAATATAGACTGAAGCATGCTATTTTAGTTTTCTTTCATTTTTTCTTTTATTTGAGTTTTCTTGGACAAAATAACTAATATGGAAATGTTTTACATATTTGCACATGTGTAACATCTGATGGTTTACCATCTCAGCAATGGCAGAGGAGAGCAAGTGGGAGTGATACAATTTGGAACTGAAAACTTTAAATAAAAATTTTCAAAAAAAAAATTTAAAAGTCAGAATCACACAATAAGTAGTAGCCACTGTGTTAAAAGAGTGGAGAGTCTACATTATGATAATCCAGAAGGCAAAAGAGCTGGGATTACTACCAAGAATAATATATTCTACAAAACTGAGTTATCCTTTAAGGGAAAAATGGATATTTAATGAAAGAGAGGAATTTCAGGCATTGCTAATGAAAAAAAAAAGACCAGTGCTAAATAGAAAATTTGACTTTGAAATACAAGACTCAAAAGAAACATAAAAAGGTAAACATGAAAGATAATATATACATCTTCTAAAAACTTTATCATTATTAGGACAGCTAGAAGGATTTAACATAGAAAGGGTGTGCTAGAATGAGCTAATTGTGTTTGGATAATATAAAAATAAATGAGTATGTGAAAAAGAATGATGCCTGGAAGAAGGAGAAAAGGAGAGGAAATTATCTCTCATTAAAGTGAGAACTTTTATAGTGGATAAGAAAATGGGTTGGGGCAGACAACACTTTAGGAAAGCTACATAGAATAGTAAATAGAGCATTGGGTTTGTAACCAGGAAGATTCATCTTTATGAGTTCAAATATGGCCCTTGACATTTACCACCTGTGTGAACTGGACAAGTATTTTATTCCTGTTTTTCCCTGTTTTTCATATATAAAATGAGCTGGAAAAGGAAATGGCAAACCACTCTAATATTTTTGCCAAGAAAAACCCAAAATGGTAACACGAACAATTGGTATGACTGAAATGACTCAAAACAATAACAAAAGGCAACATTTAACTCTTATTCACATCTACATTGTTCAAGGAGGGAATATATATATATATATAAACACCCACACACATTCACACCTGCCCACCCTCCAACACCTTTCTCCCCTCCCCTTTCTTCTCCCACAGTTCATTGTAATCCTTTGTTCTCAAAGAGGATTAAAATGATATCACTATGTCAAGGTACACTGTGTCTGACTGCAACTAATTAGACCATATGAACTTGGAATGTTCTACCACAGGTTGGGCATAAATAGTCCATATGAACATTTGGAGCGCATTCTCTAATTTTACTTATCTTGCATTTCTTTTGAGCTACTTTAATTCAACTTCACTAATAGAGCACTTTCTTTGATGTCTCCCATGTCACACAATCAATTCCATAGTTCTTTAGAGACTTTAAAAGCATGGTTGTGTCATTTTTCTGACCACCATATGACTATTTGCCCTGTATGATTTCTCCATAAAATAGTCTTTTTTGGCAAGTCAAACATACGTTTGATATTCAAACAATGTGACCAGCTCAACAGATCTGTGCTTTCTGCAGGAGAGTATAAATGCTTGGCAGTTTAATTTGAGAAAGGATCTGAGTGTTTGGTAACTTTTCCTGCCAGGTGATCTTCAGAATCTTCCTAAGATAATTTGAATGGAAGTGATTCATTTTTCTGGCATGGTACTGGTATACTGGCCAGGGATACTACAGACATATATTAAAATGAGGTCAGGACAGTAGCTCTGTAGACCTTCAGTTTGGTAGTTAATGTAATATTTCTTCTTTCACACACTTTCCTTTCAAGCTTCCCAAACACTGAGCTAACTTTGATAGTATGCACATCAACCTCATTATCAATGTATACATTCCTGGAAATTATACTACCAAGGTAAGTGAATTTATCCACAGTATTCAAAACTTCTCTATTTGTTGTAATCCATGGTTCCACATATGGATAATGTGGTACTGGCTGATGCAGCACTTGTGTTTTGAGGGTGTTAATTGTTAGGTCAAAATTAGAATAAACAGCAGAGAATGGATCCACACTTTGTTGCATCTCAGCTTTAGAGTTTGCATTGATTGCACAATTGTGCAAACAAAAAATCATGCACCAATGATCCCTTTATGTTAGTCTTGAATTGTAGCCTTTTTAAATTGAAGAATTTATCATCAGTGTGGTAGCTGACCTTGATTCCATTTTTGCCTCACTGAAAGTATTTGACAATATGACTGAAAGTATTTTGCTAAAAAGCATAAGAGCAAGCACACAATTTTGGTTCACTCCCTTGGTGACTGGGAAAGGGTGAGAGCATCATCCATTATTCTAGATGTCAAATATGCTGTAGTGAAATTGACATAATATTGATGAACTTCTCTCAGGAACCAAATTTTGACATAATTTTCCATTACCCTTTGTAACTAACTGACAATATCAAAGATCTTGGTCAGATTTACAAATATTGTGTATAGACTTTTGTTCTGCTCCTGACATTTCTCCTGGAGTTATTGGGCAGAAACACCATATGACCATTTCTCATTCCTTTCTAAAGCCACACTGGGCTCTCAGGTAGATGACTTCTTCTAGGTGAAGAATCAGCCTATTAAGCAAAACCTTGACAAGAATCTTCCCTACAATGAATAGGAGGGAGAACCCCCTACACACACCTTTGATTATCACAGGACAATCTATTATACCCTTTAACTTTTTAAGAGTTGAACAATGGAGGTATTCTTGAACTCTTGTGGGATCACTTTCTCTTGACAAATAGCTTGGAATATTTCAGTTAGCTTTTTTTGAATGAGAAATGTACCCCCCCCCCCATCTTGTATATCTCAGGTGGAATAGAATCAGTACTAGGTACTTTTAAAACCTCTTCTTCAATTTGGAATTTTATCTAGGGAGTGATTGATTTCAATTGATATAAAAGTTAATAACTTCAGCATTGATTGATGAGGCTTTGTCAAGAACACTATAGAGATATTCAGTCCATCTCTCTAGGATTATATCCTTATCACTAATCAACGTAACTCTATCATCACTGAATAGTTGAGATACACCATAGGTCCTTTGCTCATAAATAGTTTTTAGGACATTATAAAATGCTTTGGATTGTTACTATCACCATAAAACAAATTTATCTGCCTTCTTTCCGAGCCAAGAATCCTGAATCTCTCTCAGCTTCACTAGTACTTTACTTTTGATGGAAGTAAATGCTGCCTTCTTAGAGATGGATGAACTATCTTGATGGTATAGCCTATGGAGTTCTTGTTTTTCATTTAGCAGCTTCTGAATTTCCTCATCTTTTTGTCTAGGATTTTGCAAGTATTCTGATCCAGATGGGCAAATGTAGTGCTGTATACCAAATCTCCGAAAGCTGCCCCCCTTTTCTTGTTCCACTACTGCCAACTGTGTTGGTTTAACTTTCTCTCCAAGTTAGCAACAAACTGTTACCTCTCAGAGAAGAGAGATCTGTTGACATTAATTCTGGTAGTCACCTTGCTGAGACTACTGCTTTTGCTGAATGTGAATATTCAGCCTAGAGAGGATAAATTTATGATCAGTCCCAAACTCTGTCCACATATTGCCTTTGTCACTCTTACATTCTGTTTCTTCTCCTTACAGTCACAATCAATTAATGCCAGTGTTTGCTGTGAGGGTTCATCCTTGAAATTTTATTGCATAGTAATTATGGTAAGTGGAAGACAATGCTGGTGATGAGAAGGTTATGAAATGCCCAAGTCTTGATTAATAAATAATCATTGCTGTTGCTTTTTCCAACTGCATTCCTCCCAAAGACTCCCTATCATGTCAGGTAGTCTGAGTCTGTTCTAGCATTAAAACTCCCCAGAAATATAAGCTCATATCCTCTTTTAGCACATTGATGATAAGGGCTTCTAGGTCTTCATAAAATAGGGTTTAGTCATAAAATTAGGGTTAGTCATGTTGGGAACATAGACATTGATGATGGTAACATGACATTTTCCAGTAAATGTCAATTGTATTGTCATGAGCCTATTGTTCACTCTTTTTGGTAGTCGTAAAAGCTTGTTGACTGGCTAAGTTTTGATTACAAAAGCTACATCAGTTTTCTGACATTCCCCTTCACTGCAGCTGCTCCAGGAAAAAAACCCATGTATTTAGTTCCAGTTTCGGTATGTTGACCTTCATTTGACAACCTTGTTTCCCTCAGGGCTGCTATTTGGATGTGACACCTGCAGAGTTCTCTTACAAGATCTGTTTTTCTTTCAGGTCTTCTGAATTTTGTGGTACTCCTAGGTGTGTGCCCATTTCATGTACTGATGGTGAGTGGAATCATCTTTTCAGAACTATTGGAACAGATTGTTCTCATCTGCCCATTCCACCAGAATAAGTTTTCACGTGCTTTGGGCAGATACTCTCCTCCCCAATTAACCATAGGATTTGAGACCCCTTGATTAGCCCCAACCTAGTATAGCCTATTTTGGCTATATATAGGCTATATGTAGGCTATATATTTGTATTTTTATATATTTTATAGTATATATATATATATATATATTTATATATATAGGAATGTTGCTTATATGCTGAAATGGCTATGAGGGTATAGCCATTATGCATACTATAGCTTTTTGGAGCCACAATAAATAGTTAAGTGGATCAGGTGGACAACAAAAGTAGAAAGCAGCCCTTATACCAGAGGTACTACTTTTCCCTAAATATACCCTATAACATATATATATGTGTGTGTGTGTGTGTGTGTGTGTGTGTGTGTGTGTAAATCCATATAAACACACATATCTACACATACATGTATATCCACACACATATATAAGAATACACATATATATATATATAATAATACATACTCAATTGTTAATGAAAATCTATCTTACCAAACTGGAAATTAGATGGATAATGGTATAAGAAAAAGAAGGGGATTATAAAAGAGAGGGAAGATAAAAGCAGGTAGTTGTCAAAAGCAAAACAGACTTTGGAGGAGGGAGAGGATAAAAAGAAAGAGAGAAAGATAAACAGAAGAAAATAGGATGGAGGGAAATACACAGTTAGTAGTCATAACTGAATGTAAATGAAATAAATTCATCCCTAAAATGGAAGTGGATAGCAAAAGTATAAATGATCAAAAGATGTGGACAAGCAGTTTTCACAAGAAATCAAAGTTAAGAAAAGTCACATGAAAATATACTCTAAATCATTACTGATTAGAAAAATGCAAATTAAAACAATTCTTAGATACCACCTTACTCCTATTAGATTGACTAACATGACAGAAAAGGAAAAAGATAAATGCTGGAGTGAATATGGAAAAAACAGGACATTCATGCATTGTTAGTGAAGTTATGAACCAATCCAACCATTCTGGGAAATAATTTGGAACTAAATGCCCAAAGATTTAGAAAGCTTTCCACACCACTTCTAAATCTCTATCTTAAAGGAATCAAAGAAAAAAGGAAAGGATCTATTTGTACAAAGATATGTATAACAGCTGTTTTGTGGTAGCAAATAATTAGATATTTGGGGGATGCCCATCAATTAGGGAATGACTGAACAAGTTGTGATATATAGTTGTGATAAAATATTATTATACCATAAGAAATGATGAGTAGGATGCTTGAAAAAAACAAAACAAAAACAGAAAGGCTTATGTGAACTCATGCAAATTGAAGTGAGAAGAACCTGAACACTGCATACAGTAATAGCAATATTGTTAGGATAATTAGCTGTGAAATACTCTGCTACTGTGATTAAGACAATGATCCGAGAAAGTTCCAAAAAATTCATGATGAAACATGCTATTCATTTCCAGAGATAGAACTCATTATTCTCTATATAGATTAAAGTACACTTAAAAAAAAAAAAAACCTTTCTTTTTTTTGTGTGTTTTCTTTAGCAACATGATTAATATTGATAATATTTTTGAATGAAGTCACATGTATAAATCAAAGTCAATAATCTTGCCTTTTCAAGAAGGGAAGAGGGACAAAAAGGATGATGAGAACTTGGATTCAAAATATTTAAAAAAAAATTTAAAAAAAACAAAATATTTTTAAATGATTGTTAAAATTTCTCTTACATGAAATTGTGAAATATTTAATAAGATAAACACAGATAAAATCATTTACAACTTAAACAAAAGAGAAAATGGTAAGATTCTAAGGGTTGGTTCTATGAGATAAACTAAGACTTGTGCTTTAGGTATGGAGCTCTAGATCCTTTAATCTAGCACTGTGAATGGTCTTAGGAAGACTGAGGAAGAGGAATTCAAGAATAGTCAGGATAGTATGGGGCAAAAGTCCCTGAAAGCTAGAAATTTCAATTCTCCAGGTTTTGGTCATACTAGAGACAACTGAACTCATGTTTCAGAGGAAGGAGCACTAATCACCTATCCAATTGGAATAATCCAATTTCACCACTCTGGTGAAAGAAAGACAGGCAGATATAGATAGATGAAAGCTAGATAAATGATAACTAGCTAGGTAGATAGAGATATAGGAAAGTCTATGCCTCTTTTAAAAGTATTTAGTACAGCACCATAGGCAGCTATATATGGTATAGAGAGTACTAGTCTTGGATTAAGAAGACCCAAGTTTAAAAATCCCCTTCAGCACTTACTAGATTGTGACCTTGAGAAAGATCAACCTCTTGGAGCCTCAATCTAATTTCCTGTAGGACATAGAAGACAGTCTTCTTTCCTGTAAGATAGGAATAATAATGCACATACTACCTACTTCATGGGGCTATTATGAGAAACACAAACATCTTTTTTTTTTGGTCAGTGTTTACCATGACTAGGTTTTGATGATTTAGCAATTCTACTTACCTACATAAAAACTTAAGGGTATCTATGATATGATAGAACATAAACCTTGAAACTAATGTTTCCCTCTTTTTTTTGTTTTTTTGTTTTTGTTTTTTTGTTTTAATTCCCTGAGCTTGGCATATAATCGGTGCTTAATCAAGGCCAATCAGACTTTATTGCCTGAGTTCACCTATGTGAAAGATTACTCCACCAACACAAACCCTGTGATTTCTCATCTTGTGTAATTAATTCCTGCCCAACTCTTTTCATAAATCCCTCCTAGAAGCTCTATATCAACGCAATGGAGGCCTCTTTCCATTTCTTTTTAGAGTCTTCAAGGCAAAAAGCACCTTGGATGTTCACCTATGTCTAACCTATGTGATCAGGTCACCTCCCATTCTTGTCATTAACTAAAGATCTTTTTTTTCTTCTCATTTCTTTATCTGACCTTGCAGTAGTAGTTAAGTTGCTCAGGCTATTGCCATGTCAACCACAAAAGCCAGGAAAAGTGGCCATTCAACAACAGAAGAGCTAGCTGGTACTAATTGATAGAACCTTCTCCTCCTCCAACACCTTCCCCCATGTTCTCAGAGAGATTCCCCAAGTGAATAGGGCTGTGCTTTAGGGGAAAGCTAGAGGCCCATAGAACCCCAAGATGGAAATCTAATAAATGACAAGGTCTAAAATGATCTAAGATATGGGGTCCATTTGCAAGACCTGGCAAGCTGACTTCATTACCGGCTGCTGCAGGTTATCAGGATAGACAGTGACAGATCATTTTGTAGGGCCCAGGGGAAGCCCAATCCGTCTGCCTAGAAAAACAAATAAATCCAGGCCTGAGACTGAGGTTAAAAAAGATTTACAAGGCTCACTGATGCATGTGCCCCTTTCAGAGTGGATTTTGGCTGCTGGCCACAGGAGGTTAGTTACCCTCACTGTTTCACACACCCTGCCATCTGAAAAGGCAGCAAACAGCTGGGTTCTGATTACAGGAAGTTTTCCTTTCTGTGGCTGAGCTTGGGCAGAAAAATGGACAACAGGCTGGGGAAGAGAGGGGATAAAAAAAGAGAAGAGTCTCTTTCAGAGAAATCTTTTAAAACAAAGCATAAATCTCTGGATGCCTGACCTTTTAGCCCACATGTTTCTGGGGGGCAGGAAGAATAAATCAAAACTCATCAACCAGCTCAGGAGAGGGTGGATTCTTTCTTGCAGAAAAGAAATGGTGGCAGCTTCTCTGATTGAGGAAATGATAGAGCAGTGCTGTTGTCTTTAATAGAAGCCCAAATGATTTGTTAAGACTTGCAGTGTTCCCTTTGTTGGGAAATGAAATCTCTTTTTGGCTAGAAGCCTTCCGACTCACCTTTAGCCTTTGCTTAAAGCAGAGCCCCCACTGCAGTCTAGCAATATCAAAGTAAGGTCAGAAGAAAGGGCTAAGGTCAGACTTCCATATGACAGAGGAACATCTGTACATGCAAATAATACAGGCACCCTGTTGAAAATAGCACAGCTGCAACTGCCTAGAATAGTGAGGCTTTTGTGGGGGAGGGAATTGGGGAAGGGAAAGAGAGAAGAGATGATTGATTTTGGTTTAACCTTTTTACTGCTGGTCTCTCTTCCTTCTCCCTTTCTCTGCACCATTCCATCACCTATAAATATTCCACGAGAGTGTGAAGAGTGAGGAGACATACCCAATTCAGCAGCACAGCAGGTATGTTCTACCTGAATGCACTTGATGCCTGTAGCAGCAGCCAACCCTCTTATCACAGCAGCAGAAATGAGCTATGATTTAAATAAATCTTGTTCCTGCAATTTGTGGGGAGAGGGAGTATATGGCACTAGTGGGACAATGTGATAGATGTGAGTCAATAGTTCTTTACATTTCCTTAGATGAGTGTCTCTGACACTTTCTCCAAGGCAGCTAGAGGATGGCAGTGGATAGAGTGCTGGTCTGGATTCATGAAGACCTGAGTTCAAGTTTAGCCTTAAACACTAGCTGGGCAAGCCACTTAACCCTGCTTGCCTCACTTTCCTCATCTGTAAAATGTGTTGGAGAAGGAAATGCAAATCACTTAAGTATCTTTGCAGAGAAAACACTAAATGGGATCAAGAAGAGTCAAACACTACTGAAGTCATCTCAATAACAAGGATACCTTCTCACTGTGGACTCCTCTAGAAATCTGCGGGATATAAAAGTGAATTTGGGACAAGGGCAACAAGAAGTATTGATTAAAAGCTAACTTTGTCATTGCTGTTGTTTAATGTTCTGCTGGAGAAAATATTGAATTGAGAGTTAGAATATTGGATCAAGTCTCACCTTTTCTACTTATTAGACAATTGGAAAACTAAAAGATTATTGGCAAGTTACATTGGGAAATTAAAATGTAACACCTGGAAGTTGGGGTTCATTATTACTTTGGGCCCTTATATTTTAAGTTCTCTAATGTTAGATAGCTCTAACATCTCTGGAATGTTCCCTTAGAATTGTATATATGTATATATGTGTATATTTTGTGCGTGAATATATATAATATATATATGAAAATACACACACACACACACACACACACACACACACACCCCACTGTAAACCCAATGAAAGACCCTCTGGCTTAGAGTTCAAATTCCTCCTCAACTGCTCAATTTCAGTGTGATCTAGGGCAAGTCATCTAATTTTTCTGAACCTTACTTTCCTCATCTATAAGATGAAGAGGATGGATTAAGTGACTGTTAAGGTCTCTGCCATCTCTAGATCTATGATCCTTGAATTGTAATGAACCATAAGATTATAAAGTAGAATGCAAGTTCATTCAGCATCAGTTCAGTTTTTCCTTTTGCTTTTGTTTCCCCAATCCTAACATGATATATATTTAGTTCATTTTTTATTTTGATCAAATTGAATGAAATGTAAGGAATCATTTAAAAGAATCCCCGCCCCCCTTAACAGCTCCTACAGTTTCCATTAAAAGGTGTTGAATTTAGAAATAAAAACAATATCAGAAGTCAAGCCAACATGAAGTCCACTCAATTTTGTTTCATTTTCAAAAGGAAAGATAATCTGAATCCTAACCAGAGCCTTCCCTTGCTACTGCCTAAGGCTCTTGTTTGACCTGTAGCTCAGGTACAGCAACTGACTAATGAAGTGAATGATGCAGCCTGAGGACCAGGCTGTATCTTTGGAAATAAAACTGAGCATCACCCATGGGCAATAAAAACTCTGTGCATTGTTGCAGAAACATTGAGGAGAAAGAAAAATCATTGGATTAGGATGGGGATATCTAAAGGTAGCTGGCATTTAAAGAAAAATGGGCCCTCACAGATGAGAAATTGCTATGCTTTCTTCTTTCTGCAATTACTTTAACAGCAGGTTCTGGGCACCTTTTCTTTCCTCGAAGTGCTAAAGCTGTCAAAAATATAGGTATGTGGGTGGGAGAACTTGGGAGCTGAAGCAAACAGCTTTGGTATCTTTGTAAATATTTTTTCAATTTGTTTCTTTTCATTTCCTATTGATTATGATTTTTTGGTTGTCCCAATTCCTGGCATTTATTTATATTTAATGTCAAGTACATAGCACAGAGGACTAAGCATTTAAAAATCTCTGCTTTGTAATTCTCCCTTTCTCCCTCCTCCTCCTCCTCACCCTCCTTCTCTTGGACAACATATTCTCCCTGCAGAAGATTCTTATCCCATTCCTTGATTGAGAAGTTCATTAATCCCTTCCCCTTTTAATTTGCTATGAATAAAATTGGAATAATAATATTTTTAGTATTTAATGAATCCCCAAAGACTTTTGGAACTCCTCATATCTAGAAAGTACTTTGCCAACCTTACAACACTATCCAACAAATACTAGATGTTTGTTATTGTAGTTAAAATCATAATTATATCTGCCATGATAATAATGATGATGATGATAGTTGTTATTTGTATAAATGTTTGAAGATTTGCAAATACCTTTATATAGAGTAACTGATCAGATTCCCATGACAACCCTATGAAGTAGGGATTACCAGTATTATCTCCATTTTACAGATAAGGAAAGTGGGACCTAGATGAGATTTAACCAAGGTACACAAGAATTACAGAAGCAATATTTGATGCCAAATGTTTCTGATTCTAAGTCCAATCTTTTTTCTACTAAGCTGTGCTTTTAAAAATGCTTATCATAAGGACAACTTTTTGGTGCAGTGGATAGATCACCAGCTCTGAAGTCAAGAGGACCAGAGTTCAAATCTGGCCTCAGATACTTAATACTTCCTAGCTATGTGATCCTGGGCAAGTCACTTAACCCCCATTTGCCTCAGCAAAAAAAAAAAAAAAAAAAAAAAAAAGGAAAAAATGTTTATGATGTGATTCTACATGATAAGCCTCAGCACATAAATATTCATTACAATGAATGATTACAAATATATACATATCACAGCAATAGCTAACCATCATTTGGTTAGCTGGGAAGAGATTGAGCCACTAAAAGAGAGGCTTTTTCAGATTACATGTAACTAAAGCATGGCACAATCATAGAATTACACCTGGGAAACCATTTAGTAAATTTTACAGATGAAAAAAATGTAGAAGTAGGACTATATGATCTCTCACTTCCCTTCCAGCTTTACATCTTGAGACCCAAAGAGATCAAGTGACTCATTGTAAGAGTAATAGGTAATAAGACTCATTTACAAGTAGTAAATGACAAGGGTTGGTTATGAACCCAGGTAACTCCTTATGACTTGCCCTTCCTAATGGAGTTCAAGATTGCAATAATTTCTTAGGCAGTAACAACACACTGGTAATTCATATTGAACTTCAAGTATGCTAAAATCCTTAGATCCTTTGCAGAATCACTGCCTACCTCTTCCATTATACATTGGTGAAGTGGATGTTTCTTGGTATCCAAGTACAAGACTCCATACTTATCTCTACTGAATATGATCATAGTAGATGTAGTCAAATGCTCAAGGTCCTTTTGGATCTTGACAGTGTCCTCTAGTATATTAACTACACTTCCTCACTTTATGTCATCTACAAATTTGATGAGCATGCCATCTTTACTTTTTTTCAAATCAATAATCAAGATGTGAAATAGCACAAGACCAAATAGGATCTATGGGGTACTCAACTGGAGACTTCCTACCTAGTGACACTGAACCATCAACAGCTGGCCTTCTAACCAAATCTGAGATTATCTGGCTGCACTATCCTCTAATCTCACTATTTTTTCCATTAGCATGGTACAAAACCATTGTACCATTTCTTTGTTAAATTTTATCAATTTCTTTATTAAAAACTAATTAAACTACACCCTTATCACTAGATAAACTATATCTTCTTATGTTAGTTCAAAAATCCAGTCAAAAAAGAAAATAAAGTTAATCTAGCATGACTCTTTCTTGATGAAGCAATGTTAGTTCTTTGTACTCACCACTTCTCTTTCTAAATAAGTCCAGAAGAAACTCATTATACCAAATTTGGTACCTTCTTGGCAATTTATAGCCTTAATGTATTGCAAACAGAAAGTGTAAATGACTTGCCTAGATCACACATTATAGGTCAGAGGAAGGTCTTAAAGTCAGTTTTGCAGGCTTTAAGACTAGTTTTCTATGCACTGGATTACAATGCTTCTCTTCTTTTTGACTGTCTTATTGTTTTTCTCATTTCTCATTTCTTAGTTTGATTGTAAATCATCTGTTAAATTGTAACCCCCTAAAAGGATATCATTCTTGGTGACATTCTAGATGAAGTTAGAACAGAGCCTACGTATTTGTTTTTTCCAGTTGGTTTTTCTTTCTAGTTTTAGTAGATTTGTAAATCATATTTATACATTAGTAAATTATTCCTATTTAATGAAAATAATTGGTAATTTGTAAACTGAAATTAGTTGAAGAACCCATTTTTCAATGCAACATATTCCAGCACCAAAATTATCACTTTCTTATATCAAACCTTTTGGTTTGCCTCACAGTTGGTCTCTTTAATATAATACTTGCACTACTAGTCTGAAAAGAAAGAAGATCTAATATTTATGAACCAGGGATAATATAATACTGAAAATTAAGAAGCAGGAATTAAACCAGATCTTCTCACTCCCAAGAGGAAGAAAATGCTTCTACCCCAAAAGCATTACACCCATTTCAGAGCTTAGAGTCTTGCTTTCTGTTTTTCTTTTTTGTTTCTTCTCCCTTCTTTCCTTCCTTCTGTTATGCCCTGAATAAAATTATTATGGCCACTCCTCTTCCTTGCCATTGGTTCTGGGAGAATTGAGTCAGGAAAAACCTTGACATACCATTG